>NW_022600947.1:0-2343 GCF_009176505.1 Sitodiplosis mosellana | reverse complement strand
TTTGTATGGTCCCACTGAAACAGTTATTTTTACGACAAGTTGGATCTATGATAAAACATTTTCTGATAACTCGCTGATACCCATCGGTCGCCCGCTACCAAAAAAGCGAATTTATCTGTTGGATTCACATGGCGAGCCAGTGCTGTTAGGAGCAGAGGGAGAAATATACATTGGCGGAACTGGTGTATCACGTGGCTATCTAAATCGGCCTGAGCTAACCGTAGAACGTTTTCTACCCGATCCATTCAGTGATGATCCAGCAGCGCGCATGTACCGCACCGGTGATCGAGCACGATATTTGCCTGATGGAAATCTGGTGTATCTGGGACGCACAGATCAGCAAGTAAAAATTCGCGGTTTTCGAATTGAGTCTGGTGAAATTGAGGCCCATCTAATTGATCATCCTCAAGTGCACGAGTCTGTTGTACAATCCTATGGCAATGGATTAGATACTCGTCTTGTAGCCTATGTGGTAACCGATGCGGATACATCTCTCGTTCAAAATCTATGCACCTATCTATCGAGCTTATTGCCTGAGTATATGGTACCAGCGGCTTTTGTGTGTCTACCATCCCTACCACTTACACCGAATGGCAAGCTAGATCGACGGGCACTACCAGCTCCAGATGATGAAGCGTTTGCTCGTCAACAGTATGAAGCTCCACAAGGCAAAATGGAAAAGAAACTGGCCGATATCTGGCGTGACCTGCTTAAAGTTGAACGCATCAGCCGATATGACAATTTCTTTGCACTGGGAGGTCATTCTCTGTTGGTCGTACAGCTCTTGGCACAGTTAAGACAGGTCGGGCTGGATACCACCGCACGGGAAGTGTTTAATTCACCCACTCTAGTCGCGTTATCTTCAACGCTCGATCGTTACCAGGAAGTAAATGTTCCAATCAATTTTATTACCGCAGACAGCACGGCGATTACTCCAGAAATGTTACCGCTTATCACTCTATCACAGTCAGAGATTGATGCAATTATTGCACAAGTGCCTGGCGGAGTGGCCAACATTCAAGATATTTATGGACTGGCGCCTCTACAGCATGGTATGTTGTTCCATCATATGAGAGCCGAAGATGGGGACCCATACTTGATTGCAATGCACCTGCAATTTATTGATCGTACAATATTTAATGGTTATATCAACGCCATGCAAAAAGTGATAGAAAGACACGATATCCTTCGTACCGTCTTCATCTGGGAAGGTCTTAGTGAACCGGCACAAGTCGTTTTACGCCAAGTTCCTTCGTTGCTCACTGAGTTAACTATTGATGATACCAGAGACACAGTACTAGAGCAGTTAAATCAACAATTCAATCCACGTCACTACCGAATAAACTTGACAGAGGCACCGCTATTGCGTTTACTTGCCGCACCAACGTCTGAAGGGAGCTGGATGGCGTTGCAATTGATTCACCACTTAATTATTGATCACATAACCATACAGCGACTGCAAGCAGAAATCTATTCAATCATGGCCGGAGAAACTGGGAAATTAACAACGCCCAGATCGTTCCGACATCTTGTAGCCCACGCTCGACTAGGAGTCAGTCAAACTGAACATAGCCAATTCTTTAGTGAAATGCTCGGTGATGTTGATGAGCCAACTCTACCATTTGGTTTGAGTAACGTTGGCCTGGACGGAACTGAGATAAATGAACAACACCTGATGCTGCCGCAGACATTCTATGATCAGTTACGAGCGCATGCACGGAAGCTTCAGGTCAGTCTGGCCAGTATTTGTCATTTAGCTTTTGCAAAAGTACTTGCTCGAGCTAGTGGACGTGATGCAGTTGTTTTTGGCACCGTGCTACTTGGCCGTTTACATACTGGAGAATGGAACAATGATATCATGGGACCGGTGATTAACACCCTACCGATTCGAATAGACATTGATGAAAGGAGTGTGGAAACTGCAGTGCGACATACGCATGCACGATTGAGTGCGTTGTTGGTACATGAAAACACATCGCTTGTGTTAGCACAACGTTGCAGCGGTATTCCAGCTGGTATACCACTATTCAATACACTGTTCAACTATCGCCATAATCAGAAGAGAAAAAACGTCTTCACATCACTTTCTGGAATTACTTTTTTAGAATGTGAGGGGCAAACCAATTACCCGTTAACCATGTCTCTCGATGACAAAGGTAATGCTTTGTACCTGTCCACTCAGGTAGTTTCAACAATCTCTGCAACTAGGATCTGTGCTTATATGAAACAAGCAATGAAATCGATTGCTGATGCGGTAACACAAACGCCTCAACAGCCTCTTAGGACGTTAGCAATAGTACCACCAGAAGAACGCACATTGCTGCTGCATACTTGGAATCAAAC
>NW_022600946.1:11967-15288 GCF_009176505.1 Sitodiplosis mosellana | reverse complement strand
CATTTCGATGTTTAATTTAAGTAAATTCATGTTTGTCAAGTTGCAATTTTTGAACTAACAATTGACCGCATTACATAAAATCAAAATTACTAATATAAACATTGTATAGGTATATAAGGGGAACCAATAAAGAAAGTTTGTTAGTTGACGTTATGCTGTTGGTTAAAATACATGTGTTTAATTGACTGATTTCCAACTCAACAGTCGGTTTTCCTCGTTGCTTGTTTTTTCTTCTTCTTCTTCTTCTTCTTCGCTACCAATATCCAATTCCAATCAATTTTAAACAATTCACCATGTTCGTTTCACCAAAGGTTTCACATGCAACAAACGAACGAAACGAGGAAAAAAACTACAGTTTTGTCTGAAGAAAAATCGGTGATATTACGGTTCATTTGCGCTACCGTTCGAACAACACACAAACAAACATACAATCTATTTCTTTCTTTCTCGTCGAATCACGTTTTTTTCCTTACGCTCTATACAAAACAACTGAATATGAACAACAACAACAAAAAATTGAAGCACTCATGCAACAAACACTAGCACAATTGAATTGAATTTCCACCGAACGGTATCGCACACACGCAAACAAAGGGCAAAAATCTCTCATGTAATAATCGAAAAGACGAAAACTGAAAAATGATTAAAAAATTGAAGGAAATCAATTCTGTTCCATCTTCTCTCTCATCATTCATAACCATGTTGTTCCGCATTCAATGCGGAACAACATGGTTATGAATGATGGAACAGAATTGATTTCCTTCAATTTTTTAATTATTTTTCATTTCGACCAACTTTTTCGTGAACATTTCTATTTTACATTAACAACAGCAAAATAAGTCCGAAGTATAAACAACAATAGAGAGTTGATCTTTTTCTTCGAACTATTTCAATACGATTTGAAATTCATTTGGAAAACCCAATTATTTTTTATCTTTTCGGAAAATGTTCGTTTCTATTTTATAGTGGCCAGTTTTATCATTGTAACTATATGAATAATAATTGAAAATGGCTCGACATAATTGAATCTATCGAATTGATTTTGATGCATATTTCATGTCGATTGATGATAAGTTAATTTAACGGGAAATGGTCTATGAATTGAATTTTTCTATAGTTCATTTCCTGATTAGCACGTGATTGTGCAATTGTTTTTATTATTACAATATTTTATTACGGCACCTTATTATCAAAGTTAATCAAATTGAATAAGAATGAGTAATGTTCACACAGAGAAGAATGGTTGAGATTTTTTGGTACAATTTTTTGGAAAAAAATCTTTTTTCGTAAGAATAATCCAAAATTAAGATATCTACTAAAACAAAATTCCATACGATTTTGTTTAATAAACTAAATTTAATCCTGCTCAAGTAGCAAATACATTTCACATACATTCAGTTCAGAAAAAGGAGAGCTCGTAAAACAGCTTACCGATAAAAATACACAAACCTTACAAATAACTAAAATCATAAAGTCATTTTTTGTCAACAACAGCCCAAATCGACCTGAAATAAAATCACAATTGAATAAAACAACCGACACATTTATTTGAAGTTTGAATGATTCATTTATTCCAACGAAATATAAACAATTCTTGGCCTTAAACGAACAAATGAAGTCAAAAAGTTTCCTTTGCTGCTCGATCAATTTGTGCTTTAAGCAATTTTTCCTAATTTCCAAAAATTCATCTTAAACACCGAATTTATTTGGTTCCGTGAAGTTCCGTATCCGTACGGAACCGGTACCAAACATAGCATTTGCGCTCAATTCTGAGTTGTCAAATTTTTGCTCGCAGCTTTATCCGTTCCTTTTTTACTTTTCCGTACACACCGTGTCAAGGGATTCAAGGGAAAGTATAGGAATTGTTCCCGAAAACTTTTTTCGCAAAAATGATCATCATAAAAACTCATGAAACGCGTGGAAAACTACTTTTTGAGACACTTTTCCGTTCGTGTGCCGTCGTCGTTGTCGTCGTCGTCGTTTCTTTTATTTGGATAAGTTTTATAAAGACCTATAAAAATAGGACTTTGTTTTGCTTTTCTCGTGTTAAATAATTCTTTTTAATCGACCAGACCAGAATTATCAATCAATTCAAAATTCAATCAACCAGAATTATCAGATAAAATAAAAAGAATTACATTGGTAATCCCGAACTTTTCCGTACCGTTGGCCTGCGTTGTACGTAGGTACTTTTGGTTATTTTTTGTGAATTTTCTTGAAATAAAGGCAGTGACAATATAATAATGAAAATAAAGTGAAAAATCGGTCACTTTAACTAAAACTTCGACAATTTTGTATGAGAGGTACCCATAAACCGATTCTTATTGGCTTTAAACTTTCTGAGGTTTCATTTTTTGCAGAAAAAATAAGATTCTGAAAGTTTCATGTTGATCGCATTTGCAGAAGTATGGATTTTGGCCCTCAATTTTTTCCAAGAAAATTTCGACAAAAATTGAGGACAAAAAATGTGCTCGCCACGAATGAGATGAAGCAACAGAAGAAAACAACAACAATAACACTACGGAACGCAGTGCATATGCCTATGAATATTTGTCAATACCAATAGAGTATATATACCAATAGTTCTTTCCCCCTAGGTAACGTATTACATGATGCGAATGATGGTTGCAATGATTATAACAAAAGAGGTGAATTAATTGGTTGCAAAGGGATATTGCAACTTTTTTGACCAGAAAAAACGCCATCTTACGTCGTGCCCATAAATTATTTTACTGTACATTTAGATGGTAGAGCTTGAACAAAAGTTCGAAACTATGCATAAACTTGGAAAGAGCTTGATAAACTTGATGAAGTACATATATTTTATGGTCGTTGCAATACCCCTATGATTGGTTGTATACGGATGTTTGAGAAATTGTTCCGTACTCTCTATCTTTCTAAAAAAAATGCTGAATTTTCACGGAACGCCAATTCAATAGCTGATTCAACGAACTGGTTCTATGAAATGGTTCATTTAGAACAAGAACGACACCTTTGTTACCCAAAAATCAAGTGCAAGTGAAAAACCTCCCCAATTAAAATGAGCTTCGGAAATTGAAAAGTTTATCCAAAATAAGTTTCGGCCATTTGCAAAAAAATTTCATTTTAAAACTCGTTTTTTCATCAAAAAAAAAAATTGAGAAATATGGTATTTTTTATTTAAATAAATATTTTTGGTTGCCTTGTTTATTACGTAAGATTCCAATTTCCGTCAAGTTCCGTCAAGTTCCGTCAGGTTCCGTCAGGTTCCGTCAGGTTCCGTCAGGTTCCGTCGAGTTCCGTCAAGTTCCGTCAAGTTCCGTCAAGTTCCGTCAAGTTCCG
>NW_022600946.1:0-11957 GCF_009176505.1 Sitodiplosis mosellana | reverse complement strand
AGTTCCGTCAAGTTCCGTCAAGTTCCGTCAAGTTCCGTCAAGTTCCGTCAAGTTCCGTCAAGTTCCGTCAAGTTCCGTCAGGTTCCGTTAGGTTCTGTGTGGGTTCCGTGAAGTTCCATATCCGTTGGTTCCGTGAAGTTCCGTATCACGGAACAGAGGGAACTATGACATCTACCCAAGTATTGTAGTCACTCCAAAACCTAGGTACCCCGAAAAACCATGTGACTGAAAATTGTGATATTAGTGACATTAAACTACGTAATTATAATTTTATAAATTGTCCGTCTCATTCTAAACATACCGGTGGTGTCTCTGTTGAAAACAGTGTTACCACAAGTAGAATATTATTGTGTCAAATCAAATGGCATCAACGTTAGGTTGCACTCTCATTGCTAAATTCAGTTCACTACAAACTGCTCAATAAATAAGACGCTTAACAGCATAAACATAATCGTCTATTCTCTTTTTATTCTCTCTCACATTTCTATTCTCAAGTGGTTATGGGCTCAGTATAGCAGAGAGAGCGAGACAGATAGAGAAACTGAACAGAAGCGTGAAATTTCTTTTTGGAAATAAAATTGGCACAAAGTAAATTGGCCGGGAAAAAGTAAAAGTAAAAGAATTTTCGGAATACGTTTTCGGTGAAAAAGAAAGAAAGTAAAAGACTCTTTTTTTTGGTATAAATTTCTCGTCGGTGTGAGGTAAATCACAGAAGTACAGTTGTACGGTTAGACTGAGTGACGATTGTTTGGAACGTTTATTGCGCAGCATTGTGAAACTCAAAGAATTCGAAATGAACGACATAAAAATATCGAAATTGTCGGAGCCAAAGGATTGGACTTTGTGAAAAATGCAAGTAAAAGTAGTTTTGAGATCGATGGAAGTCTTCGGTGTAGTCGATAATTCGGAAAAAGAGCCGGTATTAAAAGCAAATCCAACAACAACTGAAACTACGGATTTTAATACCGCTCACGCAGCTTGGGTGAAGAAAGATTTGAAGGCTCAAAGTGTTATTTTAACAAGCATCGAAAAACAGCCGTCGACTCACATCGTTAACTGTAAAACGGCAAGTGAAATGTGGAACAAATTGCTCGTTGTGTTCGAACAAAGGTCATCGACAAGCATCGATTTACTCTACGAAAAGTTTTTTGCATTAACAAAGGAGCCAACGGATGATATGGCTAGTTTTATTTCGAAAATGGAAGAAATTGCTCAGCATTTGAATGATTTGGGAGAAAAAATTCCGGAGCGAATGGTGATGACAAGAATCGTTAAAAAGTTGCCGTCGATGTATAATCATTTTCATAGTGCATGGGAATCGACGTCCGAAGAGAAAAAGACACTCATTGAATTGCGAAACCGTTTGATGACCGAAGAGAAACGTCTCGAATCAAATGATGAGACAGCAGACAGTGCATTTTTCGCCAGAAACGCCGGTAGTCGAAAAAGGTCAAAAGAGTCAAATCTGAAAAAAGTACGTCGTTGTTTCATTTGCGGTGACTCAACACATTTGAAAAAAGACTGTGTGCGTCGAAACAAAACCAAAGACAATTCGTCGAATGCATTGGTGTGTGAAGCACTCGTTTCTGTGAGTGAAAGTGACGCATGGTATAACGACTCAGGGGCGACAGAGCACATGTCAAATCGGTTTGAGTGGTTTTATGATTATACGCCGTTAGCGGAGCATCGACCAGTTAAGTTGGGCAACGGACAGTATGTGTATGGAGTTGGTGTCGGCAAAATCAATGTTGAAGTGTTCGACGGAAATAAATGGAGTGAAAAACATTTATCCGAAGTGTTGTTTGTGCCAAAATTGCATATGAATTTATTTTCGCAAGGCAGCTGTTGTGACAAAGGCTACGAATATGTTGCAAATTCGAATGAATGTCGTTTTCAAAGAGATGGCAATGTGATTGCAATGGGTGTGCGACAGAGTACACTATATAAAATGCTTATCAAAGTCAAAGCAGCATCGGTCGCATGTGCATCAGTAGTGGTAAGCGGAGAGAGCATACAAGTGTGGCACGAACGATTAGCACATCAGCACGTCGCGCATGTACGACGTTTTCTCAAACGAAATGGCACTGATTTCATCGACGATCCAAATTTTCAGTGTGTTTCATGTGTGTTGGGCAAGCATCATCGGCTGCCATTCAAAGGTCGAAACCAAACAACAAATAAGTGCGGGGAATTAATACATACAGATTTATGTGGTCCGTTTGAGGTAAATTCACTCGGTGGCGCACGGTACATGTTGGTGTTGAAAGACGATTACTCACACATGCGATTTTTGTACTTCTTGAAAGCAAAGTCAGAAGTGTCATCGAAAATAAAAACATTCGTGGAATTAGTGCATAATCAAACGGAGCATAAAATATTGAGATTTAGATCGGACCAAGGAACCGAGTTCAATAATATCGAGTTAAAAACATTTTTTGCGGAAAAAGGAATCGTGTATCAACGCACAGTGGCTTACACACCGGAGCAGAATGGCTCGGTTGAACGTGAAAATAGAACAATTGTCGAAGCATTGCGTACAATGCTACATGCACGTAGTTTGAATAAAATGTTGTGGGCTGAAGCAGCAAATACCGCTGTGTATGTGATAAATCGCACAGGAACAAGTTCAGTGCCAAACAAAACGCCGTGTGAAATGTGGTTCGGTAAACAATTGGACTTTGGAAATTTCAAATCGTTCGGATCGGTGGTGTATGTTCACATTCCAAAGCAAAAACGGCACAAATTAGACGAAAAAGCCGAAAAATGTTTGTTTGTTGGTTACGGTGAAAATATAAAGGGATATCGCGTTTACAATCCCAGCAAAAGAACAGTAACAACAGTTCACGATATTATTTTTGATAAAAATGATTCTAAAAACAATAACACGGATAAAAATGTGTGTGAAAATAATATCGAAGAAAATGATAATGAAGTGATTGTGCGTTTAGGTTTTGATGAAGAAGAAGAAATTCTAAGTTTGAGTAATGCGATAAATGAAACGTCGATTGATGAATCGGATCTAACAGTGATCAACATCGATAGCAGTTACGAAGAAGGTGATACAAGCTATTCATCGGCAGATAGCTCAGTCAACGAAAGTCAAGCTGAGGATGTTCCAGTCTCATCGAATAATTTCTGCGATGTTCAACGGTCAAATGTTGTTGATTCGCGTACACGTTCGGGTGCAAACATTGCCAGTTGTGCATTTTTGGCATCAACTTCGGAGCCTACGACTTACAATGAAGCCGTAAACGACGAAAGAAGTAAGGAATGGGTTCAAGCAATGAACGAGGAGTATGATTCGTTGATTAAAAATCGAACGTGGGAGATGACAAATCTTCCAAAGGGACAGCGTGCAGTTGATAATCGTTGGGTATTTCGCATCAAACGAAATCAAAACAACGCAGTCGACCGTTATATAGCGCGTTTGGTGGCGCGTGGCTTCACACAGTGTTATGGAATCGATTACACTGAAACATTTAGCCCAGTGGTGAAATTTGCTTCAGTACGAACACTGTTGGCAATTGCTGCCGCAGAGATGACTAAGCGCACGCTCAGTAGCGTATTCAGCAACTCAACTGAGAGTCGTTTTCTGCTCTGTGCGTTTACACTCACTTCGTTATGAGTTTATGTGCGCACTCTGACTTTGTTGTTAAGAAATGTGTGCGCACTCTAACTCTGTTGCCTATTATGGTTTATACACACATATAAAGAGTTGAGTGTGTATTGTCTTATTCTTTTCTTTGTGTTTCTTTCTTTGTATATCCTCTCTATTGTTTCTTCGTTGTGTACGAGTGCGGTGTAGCGCACTCCGTTGGTGCGCTTATACTCTCTTCATGGAGTGGGTTTGTTTGTGCTGCAGCGCAATATCGCACTGAGCATGTTTTAAGCACGCAAACTCAGTGTCCGTGCGGCCGTTGCTCGGTCACTCGGTGCGCTTCAGTCATCTCTGTGCTGCCGAGAGAGGAATGTTTATGAAACAATTCGATGTCAAAACAGCCTTTCTGTACGGCGATTTGACAGAGGAGGTGTATATGCGGCAGCCAATCGGTTTTGAAGATGGCACGAATCGAGTGTGTAGGCTGACGAAGAGCCTATACGGTTTGAAGCAAGCGCCACGGTGTTGGAATGCAAAGTTTAAAAAGTTCATCACCGACTTCGAATTTAAAGAAAGTGAGGCGGACGCATGTGTTTACATTCGAAAAAGTGGCAACGATACAACATATTTGGCCATTTTTGTCGACGAAGGTATTATCATTTCCACGAGCGAGTCATGCATACAGCCAGTCATCGGGTATTTACAAACACATTTCGAAATTAAAGTGTTTGATGCCAACTACTTTCTTGGACTCGAAATAAATCGAATGTCGGATGGATCGATACATTTGAGTCAACCATCATACACCAACCGGGTGTTGAACAAGTTTGGCTTCGAAGACTCACATCCTGTGGCAACACCGGTGAATCATCAGCAAGTGTTGGAGGCAGCAGAGGAGGCATCGAACGTGAAGTTCCCGTATCGACAAGTGGTTGGATCTCTGATTTATCTGGCAATTGGGACTCGACCAGATATCAGTTTTGCTGTTGGTTACGTCAGTCGATTCATGGAACGACCCACCGAAGCTCATGTGACAGCAGTGAAACGGATATTAAAATACTTGAAAGGAACCAGCAATTATGGTATATTGTTTCCAAGTAAAAATGCTAACAATTTTAAGTTATTTACTTACAGTGATGCCGATTACGCTGGTTGTACCGAAACACGAAGGTCAACCACTGGTTACTGTCTACTACTTGGAAAAGGGGTAGTAAGCTGGTGTTCTGAACGACAATCATCAGTGTCACATTCGACAGCTGAGTCAGAATACATCGCGGCATCACTCGCATCGAGAGAATTGGTTTGGCTAAAACGTTTGCTTCGAGAAGTGGATGAAACAACCGTTTCGAATTCGCCAATACTTTCTGTGGACAACGAAAGTGCAGTGAACAAAGCACATTGAAGTCAAATATCATTCAATTAGAGAAAATGTTGCACAAAATGTATTTAACGTAAAAGGAATATCAACTGAAAATCAATTAGCTGATTTGTTTACAAAACCTTTGCCTAAAGTTAGATTCGAAAGTTTGCGTTTACAGTTAAACATCGTTCCACTCTCACCACAGTAAATTAATATTTTCTTTGTTGATTTGTTTTAAGAAAAATTGATTTAAATTTGTTTTAGCATCGAAAAATTTAGAATTGTTGATTTTGTTAAAGATTAAAATGTTAAATTTTTTTTTTGGATTTTTGATTTGAAACAAGACGTGGGAGTGTTGAAAACAGTGTTACCACAAGTAGAATATTATTGTGTCAAATCAAATGGCATCAACGTTAGGTTGCACTCTCATTGCTAAATTCAGTTCACTACAAACTGCTCAATAAATAAGACGCTTAACAGCATAAACATAATCGTCTATTCTCTTTTTATTCTCTCTCACATTTCCATTCTCAAGTGTCTCTGTTTTTATTAATGAGAAACTTAAATTTAGTAATATTTCTGTGATAAATGAACAAATAGTGTGGTTGTTGTCCTTCGAAATTCGTATAAACAAAATTTCAACAGTTTTTGCTGGTGTCTATTTATCGTCTAAAAATGAGCATAAGCAATCGACCATTGACTTCATTGAAACATGGCTAAATGAAACATCGTCCGAAAAACAGATAATTTTATGTGGAGATTTTAATATTGATTTGTTGTCGCAATCGTCCCATTGTCGCCGTCTAAAAAATATTTGTGACGATAATGGTGTAAAACTCATAGTTGATTCACCCACAAGAATAACCCAAGACTCATCGACGCTTATTGTCTTATGTGCCACAAACCTAAATCTTCGTTCATTCGATGCTTGAAATTGTTGTTAACGGCCGCACCAAAGCGCAACCGAACGAAATACGTGAAATAAGAATTTGGCAGAATTATAATTTACCAGAGTTATGGAACTCATTAGAAAATAATTTATATTCGTGGGATCGTCTAATAATTAGTGACTTAAATACGAAAATGGACTGGCTACTTAATATCATTAGGGAAGCAACAACACAATTTATGAGTGTGAAATCGGTGAAAATAAAACAGGACTTTTTTGACAAAGACCTAGAAATAATGCGTATTGAAAAAAATCGTTTGTACAAAATTGCACAATTTTCCACAATTGATACGGATGAAAGATGGCATGATTATCGGAAATATAAAAATGAATATAAAAACACAATCCAGACTAAAAAGTACGAAGCAAATCAGAGACAATTAGACAGAGCACAGGGCGATATGAAAGCAACATGGAAAGCAACATGGAAAGCAACATGGAAAGCAACATGGAAACTCAATCCTATGTAAAGAAAACAGTGAGATAACCACAATTAAACGAGCTGACGATGTAGTGATATGTGATGACCTAAACATTGCCAATGAATTCAACCAATTTTTCATTAACAGTATCGTCGAGCTAAATGAGAGTATTCCAATGTGTCAGTACGAAGAAGAAATTATAACAAACCCGAATATATCATTTGATTTTAGACCAGTCACAATATCAGAAATCAAAACAAGCCTTCACAATCAAAACGGCGGACATGAATCACTTACTGCAATTTCAGAAATATTCAAAGTTAATGTCCTCGTGTTCCGCGAAAAAGATACATTCAGCGTTATAAACGGATTCAATAAAACATATAAACGCACTATATGTTTAGCGTATCGCTTAAAAATTAACTCCATTCATGTGAAACTGCAATCAAATGTCTTGTACGAGTGGCGCGGAGCTCAAAATAAATCCAAAATAATCATTGCGGTATTTTTGGACTTTCAAAGAGCCTTCGAAACTATCGATCAAAAATTGTTAATAAAAAATCTGTCTACATATGGAGTGAACGGTACATCATTATATTGCTTTGAAAGTTACTTGAGTAATAGAAAACAAGTCGTAAAAATAGGCACAAAAATTTCGAACGAGTTAAATAATGATTTAGGTGTCCCTCGGGGTTCAATTCTAGGTCCACTTTTGTTCATTTTTTACATTAATAATATAGCCAAATGTTTAAAATATTGTAAAGCAAAAAATTTCGCAGATGACACACTTGTATATATAATTGCTAATAGCATTGAAGATGCAATCGAAAAATTAAATGAAGATCTAGCCACCTTATACAATCTACTTTGCCAAAACAAATTAAAACTAAATGTGACTAAAACAAAAGGAATGGTAATCACAAACCAAAATATAAATAGAAATGAGATAAACATTTACATAAACGGACAAAGACTAGAAATTGAAAATAAAATAAAATATCTAGGCAATATTATTGATGACAAACTAAATTTTACTGAGAACATTGACCATGTGTGTAAGAAAATAGGAAGCAAAATTAGCGTAATGGGAAGATTAAGAAATGAATTGAACTGCAGTCAAAAACTAAATAACCTCGTGCAGCTTGGCGTCATTTCCTCCACTTCCATATGTTTGCAATGATGTTTGAACTTTGACAAGCAAGCTTCTACAATACAAATTAAATGCGAGTGGAGACGCCACGAAAATGACTCCAAAATCTTCGATTAATGATCGAACTACTTTGTATAAGTCAATTATAGAACCACATTTTACTTATTGTGCTTCAATTTTGTATTCATCCAACAACACAGATATAAGTCGTTTGCAAAAATTACAAAACAAATGCATGAGACAGATATTGCGACTGAACAGTTTTTCAAATAGTGAAGCAATGCTGAATACCTTAAATTTATTGAATGTAAACCAGCATGGATTAATTTAATGGGCTGCTCTTGCCGTTTTGGGCTACTCCAAATCCCGAATGGGCTGCCCTAAAAACCAAATCGGGCTGTTAAAAAAATCCATATTTCTATGTTATTTCTTCACAGTGTCGTCTCAGACTTCGGTCAGTGCGGACGTGTGCACATCACTACTCGTCACACATAAACGAATATATAAGCCTTTGTGATTCGCAATAATTCCTTGTCGAATTATTGTTTACGAAATCAATTAAAACGGTCGTTTATCTCACTCATTTTAAGTAAAATAAAAGTGAATTTCGGATTTTCATAATTTAAATCGGCATTTGAATTTACTCAAACTCGAAAAACCAATCGACAAAATTCGCCTCAGCATCATCAGTGACCTTTGCACAACATTGCGCGCGCTCTTAACATCATGACGCGGCTATAAACACATCACGCACATTGGTACACTGGATAATCTACTCGCAACTTCTACACGCACACTTGTTGGCGCATTCCATTACACACACATCAGCAATTACGTCACAAAGTAAACAAACAATGTCGACCGAAAACCAACCGTACGAACCTACACTGGCTGACGTATTTGCATTGCTGCAAAAGTGTGCGTCAAAAGACGACATCAAAGACATTAAAACAAAGATAACGGACTACAAACGCCAAACTGATGAAAAAATTGGTGAACTGAAGCAGCAAGTGGACATCGCCACGACCACAAGCAACAGCAATGCCGAGAAAATTGATGAGCTACAAGCCAGCATCGAAACATTGAAGCAAGAGCAATTGAAAAACAACATCTGTATCTCTGGCGTTCCCGTAGACATCACTACGAACAACAACACTGCTGAAATCATCATTGCCATAGCCGATAAATTGGACGTCAAACTCGTTAAAAACAATTTCTCTTCGTACGCCGTAAGCGAAAATAAGTTCATCATTGTACGTTTTCACAACTACAAGCATAAACACCAATTGCTCTTACGCATACGCACAAAGAAGAGTCTAATGGTTGAAGAGGTTTTCAAAACCAAATCGAATAGCCAGCTCTACTTGAACGATCATCTAACGCCATACTTCAACCATCTCTTTCTACTCGCTCGCAATGCAAAAAAAAATGGCAATATCGCTACGGCTACATCCTACGGCGGTAAAATTCGTGTCCGAAAAAATATCAACGACGCACCACACACAATCACATGCGAAAGACAGCTTCTATCGCTCATCGATTTGGAATCAGCCAACAATACAATCGATTCTGTCCAGTGTGTCGATAACACCGATGATAGCATCAATACATCACACGAGAATTCATCGTCACCAAACGCACACGCATACACGCAGAACGACCAAATAGGTAGAAAAAAAACAACATCAACAAAAAGCAACAAACACGGCAAACTCAACAGCGCGGAACCAAAGAAGAAAGAAAAACCGAAGAAACACGAACGCTTCACAGCTGGTAAGCGCAGAGCCAACAACCAACTCAATGCGGAACAAAAAAAAACAAAAACAATTAACTAAACGCATATCGCTCGAACGCCGCATTCACACTCATACACAAATCCATTGTTTCAACCTCACTAACACCACTAACACATCTCTTTTCTTTATTTTGTTATCATTTCGTTTATAAGCATCCGCTACAAAAAAAATGAATACAATGAGAATGAATTACATACAAAAAACGGTCGAAAATTTGCATGAATTAATTGATCTCAAACATAATCTTCACAGACTCGTTTTAGGCAAATTTAATTTGTTGTATTTTAACATTAATTCTCTTCTAAACAAACTCGATGATTTGGAATTAGAGATACATAATTTAACGAAAAAAAACAAAAACAAAATCATACACGCAATAGCACTCACAGAAATACGCATACAAGAGCACATCACACAATTTTTCAATATCCCTCATTACACATCATTTTTCTGTACAAGACCTGACGGGCACGGCGGCTGTGCGCTATTTGTGCACGATTCATTGACTTGCAATTTAATTGAAAAAAAATCAATCTTTAACATCGAATTACTGACGGTAAATATACACGAATTGTCTGCCAGTATAACTGTAGTCTATAAACAGCCGTCTGTTAACAATGACACTTTCATTCAGACTTTTAATTCATTCATTGAGAACAAAAAAAACATGATTATCGTAGGTGACACAAATATCGATTTCCTGAATGAAACAACAACAACTAAGCAATACCTTGACTCTATTGTGTCCAATGGTTACGTTGTATTGAATGAAATTAGTACTCGTTCGGCTACTCGCTCTGCCACACGACGCAACATCAATGGGTACGCTCATTCTAATACAATAATTGACCATGTTTTGTCTGATTGCATCAATTTTTCATATAAACTTGCAATTACTGACACTGCACTCTCAGACCACAAAGAGATTTTGCTCACCATTGATAATCATAAGTCGAATAATTTTTTAACTGTTCAAGCCACAACATCCTTTCAAAAACTGAATTATCGATGCTACAATAGAGATGTGCACGAAATTCTCACATGTCATGAAATAAATGATTTCGAAGATCTTTCTGACCGCCTAAATCAATGCAAATTAAACCATCTCTCAACAATTAATGTCACTCGAAATACAAATCCCCATAAACCGTGGATCGATGAAGAATTCCTTGAATTGATTGACGAAAGAAGGAGATATTTTGATTTGCTAAAAAGGTCACCCACAAATGAATACTTAAAAATGAAATACAAAGAGATTTGTGACAATGTATCATTGAAAAGGAACTTACTTCGTTCCAACTTTAATTCAAAAGCAATTAATAAACACGGCAATAATCCTAAACTAATGTGGAAAAACATCAACAGTATTCTGTATAATAAAACGCAAGAAAAAAATCGTATATCAGCAATTAAAACTGATGATGTAAACATTGCCACCAATCGTAAAACTGTCGCTAATACTCTCAATATGTACTTCAAAAATGTAGGCAAAACACTTCATGATTTAATCCCAAATAATGTAACATCTCAGAGCAACTCAAGCGGCTACTCTAATCCACAGTCAATGCGACTATTTGACACGACAATTGAGGAAATTATTTTAAAAATCAATAATTTAAAAAAAAGCAATTGTACCAAAGACATAATTTCTTCCAATACGTGTAAAATTCACAAGCATTATCTCGCTCCCGTTCTTAGCCGACTTATAAATGATTGCTTTTCGTCGGGATATTTTCCAGATGCACTCAAATGCTCTAGGATTGTTCCTATTCATAAAGAGAGTGACCCGCTCCATCCAACAAATTACAGGCCTATCAGTTTACTGCCATCATTAGCAAAAATTTTTGAATCGGTTATTTATGACAGAATCTATTCATTCCTCATGCGTAGCAATATTATTCATGCGAATCAATTTGGTTTTCAAAAAAATTCGGGCACAATGTCTGCCGCAGCCACACTCATCGATCTACTACAAACAAATCTCGATTCAGTAAAAAACAACACTGCGTGCTGTGTGTTCATTGATCTGCGTAAAGCCTTTGACACGATACCACACACGAAACTTCTCGAGAAACTTTCAAACTATGGCATTAGAGGAAACATAAATAAACTGCTTGAGAGCTACTTGAAAATGAGGAAACAATATGTGGATATAGGCGATGAATTCAGCGAAACAGTTGATAATGAGCATCCATTTGCTCTGCCGCAAGGCAGTAATCTCGGTCCACTTTTGTTTCTCATTTATATCAATGGCATCTTCAACCTTAAACTGAATGGGGTCTTAATCCTATTCGCCGATGATGCAGTGTTGATTTACTTTGATACCAACTTGGAAATATTGCAACAAAAAATACAAGAAGATCTACACACAATCTCGAACTGGTTTATACAAAATAAACTGACAATAAATACACGCAAAACCAATTTTATGTTAATTAAACCTGGTACACCGGCTGATCAAGAAGGAAATTTTCACATTGAAATAAATAATACTCGCTTAGAACGCGTACAATCCTTCAAATATCTCGGAATAATAATTCAGCAAAATCTCAAATGGAATGAATTCATTGACTCAATGTGTAGGAAAGTAATTGGCATCTCAAGCGTCATGAAAAGATTGGGCAATAAAGTTAAACCATCGGTCAAAATCTCTCTGTATTATTCAATGGTAAATAGTCACCT
>NW_022600945.1:0-6567 GCF_009176505.1 Sitodiplosis mosellana | reverse complement strand
AGCCAAGAGACGTCGAACGTCGATTTTGCATGTCAGAAATGTTGCTTCAACGCTTCAAAAAAGGTCGTTTTTGCATCAAATTGTTACTGGTGATGAAAAATGGATCCAATACGATAATCCAAAACGAAAAAAATTGTGGGGTAAGCCCGGCCATGCATCAACATCGACGACCAAGCCAAATATCCATGGCGCCAAGGTAATGCTCTCTATTTGGTGGGATCAGAAGGGAGTGCTCTACTATGAGCTGCTAAAACCTGGTGAAACCATCAATGGTGAACGCTATCGACGACAATTGATCAAATTAAACGCAGCAATCAAAGCAAAACGGCCGAAATATGCGACCAGACACCACCACGATAGTCTCGATCATTACACGTCAAACCAACAACGCCAAACATTTTAACGGGAACTACATTGATGGGTGTATTCAATGCAGTGTCAAACATAGTCGTCATTGTGTTGTGTGGTGAAATAATAATTGAACCGTTGCGACAAACAAATTCCCTCAGAATTTTTTAGTTTCAAAGTGCAACATGAAATTTTTTTTATATAGAGTTAACAACAACAACTCCACATGAAAAAAACTTCATGTTGCACTTTAAAACTAAAAAATTCTGAGGTAATTTGTTTGTCGCAATGGTTCAATTATTATTTGAATTTTAAACAAATAAAAATGTTTCGATACTGCCAAATAAAATTGTGCAAATATGCCGCTGGCACACAAGACAAAAAATTGCCTTCTTTCGGTAGATTAAACCCGTATTTAAAAAAAATTGTTTTTCTTTCATTTTCAATCGAGATGTATGGAAGAAAATTACGGTTTTATATGATATGTTGGAGTTTACATAATTAAAAAAAACACAAAATGTTAGATTCAGAATATAAACTGGTTCGTGGCAGAATTGTTTTTTTTTTTTTTAATTTTTCGGACCATACTGAGAAAACGCTTGCGTTCGAACAGAAATCTACACTGGAACAGAAGTCGATTTGACATTAGCTGTCAAACCGGCAAGATGTTCAAGTGCGTTTGTAAAGTGAGCGCGTTCACTCCATGTCAGCAGGTTTTGGACGAATTTCATTTTGCAAATGATGTTGTTGTTAGTGTAATAATACCCCCGCGCCAGACACGAGCCCATAATATTCCATGATGACAATGCTCGGCCTCATCGCACTCAACCGGTCAAAAATTACGTGGAGAACGTCGGATGGCATGTTTTACCCCACCCCCCTTATAGCCCAGACCTTGCTCCTTCCAACTACCACTTGTTTCGATCCATGCAGAATGCCCTCACCGGAACACGCTTCACTTCAGTTCAAGGAATCAAAAATTGGCTTGACACGTTTTTGGCCGCCAAGCCGGCACAGTTTTTTCGGGATGGAATCCATAAGTTGCCAGAAAGATGGCAGATTGTAGTGTCTAGCGATGGACAATACTTTGAACATTGAAAGTATAAACATTTTTTCGAAATAAAGCTTCAATTTTTCAAAAAAAATGGCACGAATTAATTCACACTCCCGAAACATATCCATTTTGTTTCAGCCATTTTGTCACATATGTCGAGAATTTCCTCAACGATTTACATCACATATTTTCAGTCATTTTTGCAGACAATTCGTCACATATTTGTACAATTTTCTCAAGAGTTTTTCGGTTAAGAGCACTAGATTCGTTATCACATTTACAAAAAATTTCGTTAATATCTAATTTTTCAATGTTTTCTCTCAATTTATCTTTCTCGTCTTCATCGGTATTTTCAGTCATTTTTTCGAGCATTTTGTCGGATATGTCGAGAATTTCCCAAACCATTTACATCATTTTTGCAGACAATTCGTCACATATTTTTACAATTTTCTTAAGAGTTTTTTGGTAAAGATCACGAGATTTGTCATTGCAACTATTTTCATAAATATCCAATCTTTCAATATTTTCTCTCAATTTATCTTTCTTGGCGTCATCATCATTTTCTTCAAAATAATTGAAAACAAATTCTCCAAAAAGTTCAATTTCCTTGTTCAACGTTTTGATCGAAAAAAAAAATAGCATAGAATGGTTCTGACTTTTCACTGACTGGTGGTGGTGGTGGTGGTGATCCCACCGGTAGCGGGATGTTCCACACATCCGGGTCGATACCTGGTGGTGGCGATGATGCTGGTGGTGATGGCGATGATGCTGGTGGTGGCGATGCTATAATTTTGTTTAGCCAATCCCAATCGCTCTCCTCGATTGTTGGCCATTCCATGTCTGTATCGAGGTGCAATGGGGACAATCCAGACAATGGAGATGCTGTAGCGGAAGCGGTAGCATGTGCTGGGTGCGATGACGGGTGAACCGAAGATGGCGTTACCGGGAACATTTTGGTAATAAAATCTATAGTAGCTATATATAGTAGCTGTTCTTTCACGAATTTTTTCTTTGAACGTGAGCTTTCTAGATGATTCTCCACTTTGATCATTTTCTTCGGATCCATCAATGGGTTCATCAATGGATTTATCAATGGCTTCGATATCGAATGCCGCACTTGCGCTTGCTATCGTTTCCATTTCTAGGATTTGCGCAATCAAAAACTGTGTACCTATTTCTACCAGTTGTGCGGAGTCTTTGTCGTCTTCACGCGATATGCAGTCCATTAGTCTCTGCTTGTTTTCCAGCATTATATCCAATATTGGCTTCGATATATTCATTGCAACAACCTAATTGGAAAGGAAAAAAAAAGCAAGATGTGATGAATAAGTGCGAAATTAAGTGCAAATACAAATCGAATTCAATGGTTCAAAGCTTGATTTTTAAGTTAAGAGTAAGAGAAATTTGAATTTGCTTGAAACCTAATCAACATACCTTGAACACCTTCAAGACTGCATCTCGGAGATCGAAGGAATTACTTTCTCCTAGCATATCAAATAGAAGCTCCAAATATACTGGGTTTGAAATATACCGAGTCATTATCTGCAAAAAAGGAAAGTGCTGAGTGAGTCCATTCACAATTTGTGCAACTGTCGTCGCGGAATTTATTATTCTTCATTCGAATTCGAGAAGAAAACTTGATTTGCGTCACATTGTCACATTTTGTACTTACTGTAGAGGCGCTTCCATTCAATAGCAATTCGCTCAATAGTTTTATGCTTCGTCTACGTATTTCATCATTCTTTGAGTTTAACAATCGCTGATAATGCGTAAACACCTGGTCATAGTTTGCCTCCAAGAATTCAGCACACTCGTGTTAGTAGTTCCTAATTGCGAAAAGAAAACGAAAAATAAACATCAATGTTTCCAGTTGTGTGACACAATCCGATTTGGATCAACACTGCACGCCCAACAATAAAACCCAAAATCGAATCTAGTTCTGTCGATTATATTTACCTTAAACGTAGAAAATGCATCAGATGCAATGTCCGTTTTTAGATCTTCAACGTGATGGAAAAAATTGAAGAATTCATTTGAATGTAACATAATTTTGGCCAATGCTTCGTACCGTGCGCATTCACGTATCATTTTTCCACAGTTCAGTGCGATTTCGTGGTGGTTATAGCTGTAGAAGATGGTGATGTGTTGAAAGATATTTTGTTAATGGTATGTGTGTGTGTTTGTGTCCCGATTTAGACTAAACAACATAACGTATAATGTGAATTACCTAGCAATTAACGTAAATGAATTTTCCGGTTTTGCGCAAATGTATTCAACAATCGGTGAACGAATAACGGTAATCTGCCGTCCAAGCATATTCTTAAACACATTTGTCACATCTTCCTTGCCCTCAATGCGATTCAGATTCTGTAAAACGAAACGAAAGGAAAAAAACACCATATTTAGCTCTCTCAATTATGCAATTTTCGTTCGTAATGGATGAAGTGACGTTTTATGAAATTGGTGTTGGCAGGCGCTATCGCTAGATTGACGTAGTATGTGAGTAGTGTAAATATGTATATTTCGTCCAACCATAGGTATCAGAGGGGGGGTTCATTTTCATACAAAATGCGCCGCGGGGAAAGGGGGGAAGAAAACACCAAAATTGTTGAGGGGAAATTTCAATTTTCGCATGCGCGAGGGGAAAGGTATTTTTCCACGGGAGCGATAGGGGAAAATTTTACCTATAGTTGAACGAAATATACACATGAAACATCCATATCATAACTTCTACAGAAGTCAAAACTAAACCTCTTTGCTTGTCCCTTAAATTTTTTTAAAATATTTTCCCAATTTTGTTATTTTCTAAATAATTGGACAAAAAACGATATACAGAAAATTAATAAAAATCAATTTATTATGATTTATGTAATCAAATAAAAAAACTGTTTAAAGTCAATTTTCGCACCAAAATCCAATACAAAACAGAATATATATATTTTACGACAATATTGCAAAGCGATGTAGAAATTTTGCAGAAGAAAGCTGAGCAAGCAGATTCTAATCATTTTGAAATGATGTCAAGGAATGCATATCATCTGTTTTGTAGGAACAAATTCGACGCAAAAAATGACTGAAAATGTATTTCACTTTATTATTGTATATAGAACTTGATTATTTTTTCCTTTGATTTCCATGCCAGTTTGTTGTAAGTTATTACAAAGTTAGTATTAAAGCTTATTAGTACACTTCGAGTCTTCAACTAGCGCGCAAAGCAAGTCAAGAAAAATGATTTTTTTAGTCAATTTTTTTGTGGTTTTATCATTCGTAATAAGTGGTGTTTATGGCATAATTGGCGGCAAGAATGTTACAAATATTTCATCATTTAACCATCATGTGTACCTCTCTGATGGGGCTGCAGAAACGATGCACTGCAATGGTGTAATGAGTAATTTAGTAATAATTACTGTTGCTCACTGTCTAAATGAAGACCCTTCTTAGTACTTCGTACGCGCAGGTTCATTAGATCCAAATGCAGGAGGTGTTGTAAAAAAATTTAAAGAATGTTACAAAAATCCCTCGTATCGAATCGGTAATAATGATCACGACAGTGATGTATGTGGCTGTCATTTACCTTGAAGATCCATTTGTATTCAATGAAAATATAAGTTTCATTCGCCTCGCCAACGGACGAAAATATTTATGAAAATTATGGATCAATACTAAATGTAAGTGGGTTTGGAGCCTGTGAGCAAAACAGAAACGTTTGTAACCTGCGGTCTCTTGAGACGCCTCTCGTAAATTGGACCGTATGTTATAACAGATATCATAAAAACCCCGACATTGATGATGTTAATGATAATATCACTTGTGTTGGCAATGTTTTAATGGAGTTTTTGACTAGCGGAGATTCAGGACGTATGTATTTTGAAATTTCATATTCTTTGTCTGCAATTTTTCATTTTCAAGTTTCATATGTTTTTTGTTCATCCAATTGATTATTAATAATGTATTGTTTACAATAACAGCATGCATATTCGACAGTCATCAAGGAGAGCGTGTATATGTGGGGTTATTTTCATGGGCGGAAGATTCCGCATTCGTAGCTTGGCCGCAAGTGGCGGTCAAGCTTAGCAACTATTACACTTGGATAATGAAGCAACATAATATGGGGAGTAAGCTCACCAATATGTAAACATTTTATTAAAATGTTCCCAATGAAAATATGTTTTATTGCCCATTAATTAATTTTTTTGTATTTTTTTACAGATTACGAATTCCAATGGGTCCGACATGGATCTAAACTCAACTCAAAAACCAACCACACTTATTCAAACTTTACTTGGCTTTTTAGAAAAAATATTTGAATATACAATAGTATTATGAAGTAACACATATTCATGAGAAAACATAAAATATTTTTTTTAGTTTTCAGAAGAAATGTAAAACCGAAACATGTGAAACGAAATGCATGAATAAATAAATAAATATTGGTTTTCCAATGATGAACACAGCGTCAGTCAAGAATACGTCACTAAAAATAGACACTCAAATAAATGAAGAGAAACAAACGGTTATTTTTATTTTACGGTTTGTTACTTTTGCACGAACATACATAGTGTGAGAGCAAAGTATTGTGATTAGCAGTTTTTGATTTAGACGGTATTTGGCACATCTATTCGAACTTTTTGATATGTCCACTCAAAATTGGAATTTTGTTCTCTTTGTCCCAAACGTAATAGACAAACGGATGATCAGCATAGAATTTGGGATGTCCTCCACTTTTGGCTAGCGAAGCAGCTCCTTTAAATTACATAATTTTATAATTAGATTTGCTGAAAAATAAAGTTTTTTTTTCATTTTTTGACATATTTATTTTTTGGAAATGCCCGTGTGCTCAGCAGAGCATTCACCCAATAAAGTTGTTCAGCATTTTATTCGTTTTTTACCTTGAGCTGCGGCACCTTCAGTGTATTCTTCATTTATCTCTATGAAAGCCTTATGAATGACATTGTCGACATAAAGTGATTCGCTTGTACGCTTAAGAAGATTACTTAAATCAGCATAGCCTTCAAACATTTCACCCATTCCCAACTAAATTGCAAAATCCAATATGTTTAAAATATAGGTTCAATAGGTAAAATGTGGAAGTGAAGACAATTCAATACATTTAGAGGTGTCAACGGACACGGACAAAAATTCGGACAATAGTGTCCGTCCGTCCG
>NW_022600944.1:0-2554 GCF_009176505.1 Sitodiplosis mosellana | reverse complement strand
GTATCTTACGTAATAAACGTAAGATACATATTTCTTACGTAAATTACTTACACGTCGCTCGAAATACGAAAATTTACCAACCCAGTCAGATGAAAAAATGCTGATTTATGACCAAAATGACAACGAAGTGGGTATTTTGGTGTTAATAGACTCCAATTATTTTTACGAAAAATGGCAGTTTTCTAAGACCAAAATGACATCAGAGATGTATTTCACGTGTTTTCCGAACAAAAATGTCATTTTCAGTGACAATAGAGCAAGTTGAAAAATTCACTTCAATCCGACCTATTTTTCGACCATGAAATAGCCCCAGACCGCATTGTAACCACTTTTAATCGATTGCTCGTCGAAAATTGAGCGGATATGGCCTTTTGTGAGCCTTTCCAGCCAGTCGATGCGTATTTTTGGGAGCAATTTCATCGTAGAATGCGACTCTTCGTACAACTTCCGTTCATTGATGAATTCCCGTGTGCAAATAAAATGACTAACAGTCACTCAGTTGTATGTAACTGTATGTAGTGATAGACAACTAAAACTGGCTAAGTTGATTGAAATCATGCGTTTTGTATGGAGACAATCACGTTTAGTTATTCTTTCAGTCAGTCGACTAATTTGGGACATTTTGACTAAGAGTGATTTGTGATTAAAGTTAACTGCAGTTGCTTATTTTGTTCGAGACAATCACTTTTAGTCAGTCAAAATGTCCCAAATTAATCGACTGACTAGTCAGTCAAAAAATTTCCACACGGGTTGCCTATGCCCAGAACTTCGAAATACGAATTTTCCCGGATATATGGCATATGCCATTTCGTTGGTATGGTGGCCGGCTACAAACTCTCAGTTTTTGGTAAAAATTGTCGGGCTGATTTTTGAGAAATCGCCTTTGACGTGAAATTTAAGGGGGTCGATTTTTTATAAAAATCGGCTTTTTTCTTTTATATCACATAAACATTGGCATGTGTGTATGGAACTTTTTGAAGGTCTTCTCAAATAATTACGAGCTGACTTTGCCCGATGGGTGTCTGAGTTGATCTAGTGTGCGAAATAAATACTTCAAAAAATCGTATATATGCAGGCTAGTGAAGCCATAGCCAGCTCTCCTGTAATACAAATGTCAATCTGAGGATGGGTTTCGATGTGGTCCGACACCAACTACAACTTGGGCATATCGACACCAGAACCTGTGGGGGCTTGGACCGGCGTTGGAAAAGTGGCGAGGTGGAGCTTCTCTTGGATACCTCAGACCACCCTCTAGGTAACCCCTTTGTGGGATATGGGTATAGATTTGAAAGGGCGACGATAGTCTCCCGTACTTTTGAAACATCATTTTGACTTCTCCATTTCCAACATATAGATTTGCATTTGAGACTTCAAGTCTCAATGCAAAAATAGACGGAGAGAGTGGAGACGCCAAAATGATGTTAAAACTATTTTCCTCCTTTATCGAAATTTTGCAACCACTATATTTTTGACTAGACCATACTTTAGGATTTGACGCGTGAGCGCTTCGTACGTCGTTTTTAGTCTGACGCGTTCAAAAAATCATTCCTTGTGAGAAAAAAGGTTTCTCTGTGGATAAAATATTGCAGATTACAAATTATTGAAGATTGAAAATAAGAATACCACAAATTGTTCCAACAATGTATTACTAAGATAATTTATAGATTTGGAAAAATAATAATAATATGATTAGTGATAAATAAAGAACGAGACTGACGTTTGACAGCTGACAAGTTTGTTGTGGAAAAAAAATCAGCTCCGTATTATTTTGACTGTTTTGTCTTTTAAACTGTTTGTAAACAATAAATGTTCATAAGTTTTGTCTACATCATAGCTACAAGTCCTGTTTTATCATAGTTTTATGAAGTTTAACTGTATCATTGAGATTCTTATTTTTTATTCGACGATATAATATAAACTCAATTGTGTTGGACCGGCTACCTAACCTCAATCACTGTGTTTTCAATTGAATTGAAATCGAAGCAACTCATACTGTGTTTACAATGACGACAACTGCTTTTGAACTGGGAATCCTGGACAAGACCAAATTGTGCTCGGCTGAATGTAAACATGTGTTTGATGGTCACAACGAGAAAATGACGAATGAAACTTTGGTGTATTGCGTTGGTTGCGGTCGCGCTTGCCACATGCCGTGTCACAACGTTCCTGAGGGCATTGTAAACGCAGTGAAAAGTGTGCCCAAAAACAACCGTAAAAAAGCATACTTTGGTGAATTATCATATATTGTGCCAATTTATTCATTTGCAATGTACCAAAGGATGGAAAACCATGTTTTTTAACGATGTTCAACCATTCGGCCAAAGAAAAAGACAGTAGTGACCCAAATATCACCATGAACACCGGAACAACGGTCACACATTCCAGAAAGAAGAGAAAAGGTGGCAAATTGGATGATAATATGGGCGTGAAAAATGACACATTGATTGATTTGAAGGTATTGATGGAAAAGTTTCTCGCGAAAATGGACAACGTTGAGTCGGTCGCTACTGGCAATGGTGTGAAATTGGCCAAGATCATCAAGAACAACAGTGAT
>NW_022600943.1:0-1272 GCF_009176505.1 Sitodiplosis mosellana | reverse complement strand
TGAGTCTGAAAGACTTCCAGGTTAGTCCCAGTGTTTTGGTGGTATTTAAGTGCTCGAAAGTCACAAATTCAGTGTGTGTATTCATTAATTTACATTTTATTGAGCACACACTACTGACTAGTACCAGCGACATCTATTGTTCGGAGTGACAACTAAATCGCCAAAACCAAATCCAGCAATCAACTCATTCACTTTTCAATTGAATTTTACCATTCATTTATTTTAGAAATAAGCATGGATTCAAACCATGAAACAAAATCAGAGCCATCGACAAATTCAGCGAGAGGCAATTCACAAAACTCAGACCGCCCGGAAAATGGAAATTCGGTTGAGTCAGTTCATAGCAACGAGGCACCACCGAACAGTCCGGGTACATTTCATTCATGGCGCAATAAATCGGTACCGAACACGTTTGTGAACAGCAAGGGCACCAGTCCAGCTGACAAAACGGCAAAATATACACAAAATCAAAAGCGAAAAATGCGTCGTGCACGTAATGCACAAAGACACCGTGATTCCGTAGCGAGTTTGAATGATGAGGCGTCAACATCGGCCCAAACTGACCACACAGCCAACAAAAAAGGTGCCAAACCAAAGATTGTGAGTGCCGGTGGCGGTCAAGTGGAACGATTACGAGGTCAGGCAGAGAGCAAATCTTCGCCTAAACGCATACGATCGACTGAAACAACACCATCAGTGCCATCGCATGAACCTAAACGCCGTGATACTAAAAATACACCTCTACAAACTGACGACAAAACATATGCCAGAGTTGTCGTTGATTCACACCTGGTTATGGGCATAGTCCAGTTTGATTCGAGCAACAAATTAATTGTCCCCATTGACAAAGAAATGTACATGAAAATATTTTATGCAATCAATCATGTTATGTTTGAGGATCTTGATAACAGCAGTTTTCTGCCATCGTTCGTTAACATGCGCACCAAGCGTGATGTTTTACGTGTTGTTTGTTCGGACTCACAGTCAACATCGTGGCTCGTGGGCATCGCAACACGATTAGGAGGAAAGGTTGAAGCCAACCTTCGGGTGATGGAATTTGATAAAATTCCATGGCCGAAGAAATTCATGGCTTTCTTCCCCTATTGTAAGGAAGAAAATGGTAGAATTTTGCGCATGCTAAATGCATGCAACCAAGATATCCCAAACATTGAATGGCAAACAATTCGTCGGAAGGAGAGTCAATTGGGCTTAAACCTACTAATTACAGTAGATGAAAGTGTCAAAGACATCCTTTTTGAAAAAAATTGCATA
>NW_022600942.1:0-3681 GCF_009176505.1 Sitodiplosis mosellana | reverse complement strand
CCATTCATGCGCGTCACTAATTAGATGACGAGGCATTTGGCTATTTGCATCAGTATATGTCGGCGTTGATTTCAATAGTTTATAACCGAATATAACCAATCATTGCCACGTTTAACATCATTTAGCAAATAACCCTAGCATACAACTTCAAAAACTTGAATCCTCTTTAATACTATCTTTTCGCTAATGATGGGGCACCTGGTGAGCCCCTTGACGTGAAGTCGTAATTTAGTAATTTGTAGCGAGAACAGAACTAATAGGTACTCTTCGGGTCATTGTAGTCATTCTATTGAACGAAGTCCAATTAAGCCATGCACCACGCAGTACAGAAGTTACCATCAAAAACCTTAATTGCTCATTAATATCTAGTTGATCGAGCAGTTTTGAGGAACTTTCTTCTATTAGTCCCTTAAATGATATCGTGAGCGACTGAAACTCTACAATACTTGTGAAGCACTTCCGTTTCACGAGAGTTTCGAAACCTCGAATCTCTCGATATTTGTTGCACTTCTGCAAGTAGTCCCGTTTCATGTCCCGACCACCAACTATTTGCACGTCCAAGACTATGGTTTTATTTCCTTCGGAAATAAGTAAGTCAGGCTTCCTACGACCGAGTTCCGTTTTGAAACGATACTCTTTGATCACCTTGCAATTTGCACGGCTATTGAGATGGCTATAAAGCATATCAACAACCCGATCGTGTCTTATGCACCGACCACCGTGGCTACGCTGGCATTGTTGGACAATATGATAGTTAGTTTCACTAACCATACAACCAGCTCTACATAGTCTTGCTCTTTCACGTCCGCGAGCTAAACGGGCTCTGCTTGGCAGACACCCAGCTCTGATATGGTGATAATGTATGTATTCCATGCCGCTTATTTCGTGCGCATGGTCTACGACCCAACTGTTTGATGCCGAGTCTATACTCGCATCTTTTAGGTCATTTGTATCAACCATACCATATAACACATCCCTCCAGTGCTTTGATAGGCAGTTTTTGGTAGCATTATTCCTAATGTGTCCCAGCTGCTCATCGCACCATTCCAACTGTCGTTTTATGTATAACGACTGCTTGACTGCCCTGACCGTACTACCCTCGTTTAATATAAAGCGCCTTAAGCGCATCTTCTTTATAAGTGGCACCTGGAGCGATAGGTTGAAGACACCCAATCCGCCGTCTCTGACCTTAGCATACAAGTAAGCTGTTGGTAGATCCTTTGGAAAGTATAGCCAACGTTTGACGTGGCTTCGTATCAACAAATCCATTTGCTTCAGTTGCACCCTACTCGTACGGCCCAGTACAAGTGTGTGCAGATATTTTGGGATAACTGCGCCACACAGCAGTCTCAAGCGTTGGTATGGTTTTAGAGGGGCTTTCGTGATCTTCTCAAGATCGAAAGCAAGGCGATTCTCCCGCTCGACTATCTTCGAGCCGTTGAAGTGTATTCCAAGGTACTTCCAAGTATCTAATACACCGATTGCGCGCAGACTCGTGCCATCGATCTCAAAATGTGATTCTTCAATCACTTTAATCTTCTTTTCTCTTCCAGATGGAACCAAAGATAACGTACTTGATTTCTCAATGTTAGTCTTCAGCCCAAACGTTGCCAAACACGAAGTTACGGCATCGATGGAAGATTGCAACCCTCCCTTGGTTGTTGAGATCAGAATCAGATCATCTGCGTACGCAACACAGCTAATTATACACCCATTTATTCTGTAGCCAACCTCACCCGGTATCTGCTTAACTGCCCGATCAAGGACAGCATTAAACAAGAGCGGGGATATTGGATCACCTTGGAGTACTCCCTGGTTAACCTTCAATGTCGTATCTATAGAGTTGTACTGTAGCGTAGTCCTTGAGTCAGTATAAAGCGACTTGATGTAGTCGATAAACTTCATTGGGAAGCCCAAGTCGGTTATCGAGTCTACAATCGCTTTATGTGACACCGAATCAAAAGCTTTACGCAGGTCTAGCGTTGCGATATGAACCTCTTTCTTCGACATTCGAGCGTCGGCCAGTACGGTGGAGATAATCGAGAGATTTTCCATTGTACCGTCGCAATCAATGAATGCGCGCTGACATGGGTCGAAGGAGTGCAACGTCTTAAAACGTTTGGCTAATATCTTATGCAAGTGCCTTACAATGACTGAGGTTATAGACAGTGGTCGTGTGTTACTTGGAACAATATCGCCAGTACCCTTTGGAATGAGTACAGTTCGAGCGCGCTTGAGCTCATCATCCAGTGAGCCTGTATACAAGATCAGATTGAAGAACAGGGCACGAACTTTCACACCGATTCCTCGCCAGTTTGCCACCGTGATTCCATCTGGTCCTGCTGCTGAATCGATATCCAGCTCACAAGCCAAAATGTCATCCACGCTAACTGGGTCCCAAACACCCCTGAGTTGGGCGTTCTCCTCATATGTTATGTTCGCTTCGGCCCCTGACTCCTCCGGTTCTTGCTCAAAAATGCGCTTCCAGAAAGCTATGACTTCCTCCGAGGATGGCATGTTGACCTGTTGATCGCCACCTGATAGAACCCGCCGCACGGCTCCACCGAAGTCTTTCCGAAATAGCTTTTGGATTGCTGCGTATTCCTGTCTTCTACGCTTCTTAGGGCTGATATTGTCCTGCACAACGACACGACGGTTATAGACTGGACCTTTCGGAGGCTTGGCATGTTTAAAAATAGACTTTAACCATTTGGACAAAGTGCCTGGTTCTAGGGATGTACCAGATGTTAATATTCGCGCATATCCAACAAGATCGCGAGTACTCTTTAGTGTGTTATCATCCAGACTCGCCACTAAGTCTAGGATGGCTGTTTTGAGGAAGTCAAAGTCGCCACTAACATTTTCTTCCTGTAATTGCACACTCGTTCCCTGTGCGACTGGCGCGCCACTGCCATTGTCGCCCTCGCCGAGCATCGAGTCAAAGTGTGTTACTCTGGCTTTATACTCCTCTTTCCTTCTCTTACCCTTGATGCCATCAAGAGTTCGATTTGGGAAGAGCGCGAGCAGATGAACGTTCATATTTCTCACCATCCCATCCCTTATTGCCTCTGCCTCCGCCCGTGCCATTCTATCCGTCTCCTCCTCAGACCACCTCCCTTTAACTCTATCGACATTTACTGAACGGTTATACACTTCTGGGTGCATCTGCCTCATGTGCTGTGAAAGACCCACTTGACGTGCAAATGGAGCATGATCACACTCCGTACACCTAAACGTTCCCTCTACGTTGTGATTGGTGTTTGCTTCGTTCTGTGGAACAAAGTCTTGGGCAACCATCCGAGATCTTTGATCATTGCCATTATCATATTCTTCATTATCGTTTGCACCAATCTACGAAGACTTCTTCTGGGCTGGTAACCCGTAATTGAAGAAGCCCAACGCCCTTACATAAGTTTAGCTTGAACCGAAGCGCTTTCAAAGAGGGATGCCCGTGATCCGACCTATTACAGGCACGCTACTACCTGCACATACGGTTACCACTGCGGTTACACATCCCGGCTAAGGTTCAATTACTAGCGGTCGCCACGAAGAGGCATTATGTACTTAGGACTTGCGTTTAAGAGCTGTGTAGCGGCTCCAAACGCCTTGGTAACTATGAGTAGCTTCGAATTCAGAACATGAGATTATCAATGCGAACGGACCTACCTCCGGGTGGTCCTC
>NW_022600941.1:0-1769 GCF_009176505.1 Sitodiplosis mosellana | reverse complement strand
TAAGCCACGAAGAGCGAGCGAAGGGACCCAAAGAAGAACATAAGCAAAGCGGAGGTGAAGCATAAAAACGAACGAAAGCGGCCAAGTGTGGGAACGAACAGCGGCGGAAGACGAGTAACTGGACACCAACTTGGAGACAGCAGAATATCAGAATCGAGTACGAGCTAATTGTTGGGATAGGTCGTTTGGTGAGTACTGATTTGCATGTTTTTAAAGTGAAGTGTTCATTTTTTGGTTGATTTCGATTATTTACACTCGGCTAAAATCAAATGGTGCAATTAAATATATAATTCAGTAGTCAGCAAGCACAACCGAATTTGTTCCTCATACCTTTTCGTTTTCGTCCGGCTCGTTAAAAAAAAAAAAAAAAAAAACAATTAAACACACATAGCATAAAATCGAATTTGGCATTTGCTACTCGTGCACTTTTCGAATTCGACTCCTCAATGCAACGAACGCCACCGCCAAAGAAAAACGATAATTAAAAAACAGAGCGATTCGGGCTATTTATCTCATTTGTTGGACTTGGGAAAAAATTTAAAAACGATAGAAGATCGTACGGTTCATGATTTGACCACAGGCCGTAGATCGCTCACATTTAGCGCGCCCGAATCGTCCTCAACATTTATTTTCAACAGAAGTCCAGTACAAGTAAATTTGAACGAGACTTGGCTTGACGGAGCTGCTGGTTTAGACGCACAGAGTCAATTTTTAGATCCAAATCGAATTACACAGTCGCACCACGGCGGTTCAGTTGTCGATCATTATCATTTCGATCCTTTTGAAGCAGCCGAAGAGACATATTCGGTTTTGACAGACAAATCCATCGGTAACTTATCGGTAGAGAGGGAAAAAACTGACGGGAAATCAGACGATCAGCTGATTAAAGTAACAAATAAAGAACCGACGGAAGCGGATAAAATAACAGACACGGCGAATGGTAATCCGGAAAACGCGACAGATCCAACAGCGAATAATTTGACTCAAAGCCAACAGCCACCAAACAACAACAATAATATTAACAACAACAATAACAACGATCGTAATAACGACGCTTCGAATCCTGAAAACGGTAGAAATAACAACAATAATAACGATAATAACAACAATAATAATAATAATAACAATAACAATAACAATAGGAACAATCATTTTAATTCTTCGGATTCTGAGCAAGAAGGCGACGAAATGGCTTTATCGTTGAACAGCATTATGAAGGGTATTCCCAAATTCATAGAAACTCATGATGGAATATTGCAATTTATTGCGGAAAGCGACCTCATTTACGACCTGAGTGAGGCAGGCCAAAGGCCTACAGTGCTGCGAATAATAAAAACACGACTAACAACGGCACATAAGCTGGGCAATACAACGAATGACACGTGGGAGCAAATAAAAACAAAAATGCGTGAAAAATATAAATTGACGATGACATATGAAACAGCTCAAGAGAGACTGTTATCGATCAGACAGGGACAGAAAGAAACGATAGATGCATATGCCGAACGGGTGAAAAAACTGTTGGACATGCTGAATTTAACATCGTCAGGCGAAGACGCGGCTATACAAGCCGTGAAAGCTGAAATGAACGAGGAGTTAGCAGTACGGAAATTTAAGCAAAATATATACGATGAAAGAACGCGTACAATGGCACTCAGTGCGGATCACAGAAGCTTGTATGAGGCAGTCGCACACGCCACAGAAAAACAAGAGCAAATGCAATTATCGAATGTCGCTAAAGATCAATCAAATGAACAAAAACAAATCAA
>NW_022600940.1:0-5698 GCF_009176505.1 Sitodiplosis mosellana | reverse complement strand
TCGATTCGGGCTGAGAATTTGAAAATAAATCGCGAAATGGGTGGAAACAAATTTTTTGCACCAAAAGTAATAAGATACTCATTACAATCTTATTACTTTTCATCTTATTACTGTAATAAGATAGACTTATTAGTTATTACTTATTACTCATCTTATTACGGTAATAACCCACATGCTCTCGGTGCGTTGAGACTCAGCCCGCCGCGTTCAATCGTTGTAACATGCGCGTGTCTGTGTGTTGGCTCTCTATGCATCTATGCTCAGATCGTATTATGCGCCTTGCGGTGTGTGTTGGAGCGAGAGCTGTACAGTGTGCTGCACTGCTCTCGCTAATGCTTGTTATTATGTCTCGCACTTTCAACGCGGCGGGCTGAGTCTCAACGCAACGAGAGCATATGGGAAGTAGGTAATAAAGTAATAAGAATGACTTTTTTTTACTTCTATACGCAGTTATACGATCATCGTGGTTAGATAGGGTTGTTGCCAAACTTATAAGCACAATTTACATGTAATTTAACCACTGATTTGTGCAAAGAAATCGAACGAAAATGTGTGAAATGACGAGAGAACGTGTTTTTTATGCAAATGGCTTGCATGATTTTGAGGATAAAAATATGATTGGCCCAAACCGCCAGTTGTGGCGGGATGCGAACCTGTTTTGTGTTCCTGAAGAGATAGGAGACAGATACTTCATGTAATGTTCTGAAACAATTCAAGATATTCATTTTTACTTGAGAAACTGGCCTCCCATTTCTCATCAGGAACGCATATATGATTCCCATGTAATTAAGCGCATTTGGCTAATCCCATTTTTATAATTAAAAACACATATATGTATATGTACAAGATGACCCTTCATCACGAATTGAACCAAAAAGTACTCTTAAAGTAAATTCATATCATCACTGAAAGAAATTTCTTTGGTACACGCGTTGTTTTTTTCATTCCATCTGAACAAACACAAAAGTGGTGTGTTGGGCTAAAGCCGTTTTCGAAAATGATGATTCGTTTATTGTGCGACGTTTCACTCTTATTAGGAGCATCATCAGGCTGGAGAACAAAAATTTACACAAAAAACAATGAGTTAGTGTTAAAACAATTGGCAACAGCCGAAAATAACCAAATTACGAACCAGTTACAATGTAACTGTTACATCTGAATTTAAAATTTTTCCGAACGTATTCCATTTTTTTCCATCAATTTCCACATATTGTATCAGCTACACGTGTCCATCAAAGGTATTTTGTTATTGAGCTTCATTTAGTGTCTCGAACGAATTCCATTTTTTTCTATCAATTTCCACATATTGTATCAGCTACACGTGTCCATCAAAGGTATTTTGTTATTGAGCTTCATTTAGTGTCTCGAACGTATTCCATTTTTTTCTATCAATTTCCACATATTGTATCAGCTACACGTGTCCATCAAAGGTATTTTGTTATTGAGCTTCATTTAGTTTCTGAATATGATTACACTATGCAACAACAAGAAACAACCACAGAGAAGAGAACTTATTTCCAATGTTTTTTGGGCCCACTTAATCCAAATCTGGCGTTAGTTTGTCCTGGCACGTCTAGTTTCCAAGATACGTTCATTGCGGTTTCCGTATTAGATTGGGATTAAGTGGGCACAAATACCTTGGAAATGAGTCACCTCTTTTTGGGAGGAATTTTTTTCTCGAAATTTGTTGCATAGTGTTAGTAGAACTCAATTCATAAATTCCATAACTGAAAAATACCACAATTGATCAACTATTGATTGCATGGCACGTGTCAGCTATTAGTAGATGAATGGTATAAAAGAGGCACCACCGCATAGGGAAGACCAAACGAATTCAAAGTATCTATTCTCAAAGAGTACAAGAAAGTTCTCTATTATCATTGTGCAACAGATTAAAACTCTGTTTCGTTGGAAAATTAAAATGAATCTACTACACGGTTTGTTTTCGGTGTTATTTATCGTTGAATTTTCGGTAAGTTATTTCTTTTCCTTTATCATTTTCATTTTTATCCAATAAAATACGATATTTCTGTAGAATTGAAAGTAAACACGAAATTTATTTTTCTAGGAACTTCAAGAAAAACGTAAGACAATTTTTGTTTTCGCATACGCTTCTTATGATTCCAAAAGATTTTCATACTTTTATAATATTCAATTCGAAAATTCAACTTTTTTTTCTAATGAACAGATGGCTTCTTTTCGCAAGCTCTTCTCAAGGGCGAAGTAATCGAAAACATGTCACAGGCAAAGTTTGTAGCTGGAATCTATGCCCCTACAAGTAAGTTAGCTTTAGAATAATTTTTATTCTTTTTTTCGTGTGAATTTTCGATTCAAATATTCTATCAATTGTGTGTGTTCATTTTTGCTTGTACTGAGACGAAACGATTTTATTACAGAATATTTGTATCTATTCAAAGACAAGCCAACTGATCCTTATAGAGAAGTGCTGTTTACATGTACCGCATTTATTCTGTCAAGAACGGAAATTATCACGAATGCTCATTGTGTGGCTGGCGCCCCATATATTTATGTGGTAGCTGGTACGAAAGTTGCATTAGAAAAAAACGGGTAAAACTAAAATTGTCCTAAAACATACAAAAATCGTAATCAAATTACCGAAAATCGTACTCAAAGAACGAGGAGAACGGTTGCATTCTTGACAACTTTGACATTTCGATGTACACACACATATAAAAACGTATGGCGGACTGGAAAACGTCACCAATGAACTAAACTATCACTTGGAGTAGCAAGTTCATCGAATGTGTGAACGGGTGGCAATATTCGATGACTTCAAAATCATATGAAAAACCACACAAGTGTTGACAGTGCAATCTCACGATTTTTTCAAAATATTTCTTTGAATAACAAATCGTGGATGAAGCCTAGGCTTTGCAGAGCCCGAATATCAACAATAAAAGAAAATAAATGAATATAATTCCCAAACAAATAATGTATATAAAATGTATGGCGTTTCCAATCTCACCACTGTTCACCACAATCAGTCAAAGCATTAATGTGAATGACGCATGACAAAGTGACTTTGACAGCACACGCATATGAATTGTTGTCATGTTTACAGTCGGAAACGTCAATGCGAAATCTCCAGTATCCAGTTTCACTCTACTTTCCAAAAATCATACTAAACTGTCCGAAAAAAATGCGTCGGTGAGCATAAAACTTTGTTTCTTAAAAACGAAACATGAATTGACGGCCTGAGAAGAAGAACCTTTCCTACAAAACCTGTGCGCAGAACACAAACACATAAATTTTTTAGTCAAAAGGCGAACAGCAAATTTGCGAGCGCAAAAACCTAATATATTTACAGCGAGCGCAAAAGTATAACAAGCCTACTAGCATACAAACTCCGTATAAGTAGGCCTGTGCGCAGGTTTTGTAGGAAAGATTTTTCTTCTCAGGCCGTCAATTGTAGCTTCATTAACTTACGCTTTATAACGATATTTTTCTTATGAATTTAATATTTGAAAAGGTTCATATCACTCATATGAACGCCCAATTGATCTCATTACACGCTCAAAAGAGATTACACTCTCTTCTCACTACTTTGAATGTATTGCATATGCAATGGAGTGGAAAGAGAGTATAGAAAGAGTGACTTGATTTTTTTTTAATTATTCCTCCATTTCACTCTTTCGCATGCGTGTAACAACGAAAAGAGTGAAGAGAGAGTGTAGAAAGAGTGACTCCGTTCCAATAAACAACTGTCAAGTGTATTCCAATGGAATATTCTTCCAATGTGAACTGATACACAGCCGTACAAACAGCAAAGCCGTAACGTAATGTACGTAGAAGACTATTTTCCTCTAAAAATACATACATACACTCAAACTGGTTTGAAGGAGCTGCTGAATACACACCGTCAACCAACAATGCTGTCGAAAGTCACAATGCTGTGATAAAACGTAAAGTGACCATTCGTCGCAGATTGCCATTGAAAGAATTTCTCATTGCAATGAAAAATCCAAAGGTTGGTTGCAGATAAATTTATTTATATAAAGTACAGATAAACCTTAGCTCTAGCAATCTGTGCCATTTTTCATAAGGCGTCTCCACTCGCATTGAGTTTGTATTGTGAATGTTAAGGTGCGTGCAACGCCCTTCAATGTAAAAAACAATACAAGTGGAGATGATACACGGGATTTATCTGTACTTTCAAATATCAAATAAATTTATCCGATATTTTTCATGCGTTGTGTTGTTCTGATGGATTTGCAGTAAATAAACGAGACATCGGCTGTTGTATTGGCAGCCAGCTATTCATCGCCTGAATGAGATTTTTGACGGAATACATTAATATTGTAACGAAGAGCCAAAGTAAAGCTATTACAATTGTAATGCCAAAATTTAGCATTACTGGTAATGTGTAACAATTGTAATAGCTATTACTTGACCGTCAATTTTTGTTAACGTAATGCTACTACCTACTACATTTTTAATGCCGGTAAATCTGTAACTCTTTCTATACTCTCTTTCCACTCCATTGCATATGCAATACATTCAAAGTAGTGAGAAGAGAGTGTACTCTCTTTTGAGCGAGTAATGAGATCAATTGGGCGTTCATATGAGTGATATGAACCTTTTCAAATATTAAATTCATAAGAAAAATATCGTTATAAAGCGTAAGTTAATGAAGCTACAATTCATGTTTCGTTTTTAAGAAACAATGTTTTATCCTTACCGACACATTTGCTTCGGACAGTTTAGTATGATTTTTGGAAAGTTGAGTATGATTTTTGGAAAGTTGAGTACGATTTTTGGAAATTTGAGTACGATTTTCGGAAAGTTTATTACGATTTTCGGAAAGTTGAGTACGATTTTTGTATGTTTTAGGACGATTTTAGTTTTACCTGAAAAAAACCTAATCAAAGTCGAAAAAGAGAACATTGCATGGCACCCTCATTATAGTCATTTAATTTTTGGTGCATTTGATATTGCCAAAATTACACTGAAAACGCCGCTAGAATTCAGCGATACCGTTGGTAGTATCAAACTCGTGGACAAGGATTACAAATTGAATGACCCATCAGAAGTGGTCACTGCCTATGGATATGGCGTGTTGAAAAACACCGGACCTTTGACATTGAGGCGTTGCGATGCGAACTATATATCTAATATCGAACGAGCCAACCAATTAAACATAAGTCCGACTTTTTACTTTACCACTGGCGAAGCTAAGAACGATGGCAAAATTATTACACCTGGCGATTTGGGTGGACCAGTCGTTTCAAAAAGAAGTGGTAAAGTAGTGGGGATAACAATGGGTATAAATGGAACAGCAGATGGTCGCGGAGCGTTCCTTCCAATTACTCTATTCCATGATTTTATTCATGACCCAAAGGTCTAATCACAATGCCCCATTTTCATTTCAACAACGCAAACAAAATCAATTTTTTTATTAATTTCAGAGCGTGAAACCAATTCCACCTCCGCTTGCACCTAACGAAGCTAAATTTATAGCCGATATAATAGCACCGGCAAGTAAGTGTGCATTCGAAATTCGAACTAAATCAAACCGTTTTTAACGTCACGCGAGAATTCTAACGACATATTCACCATTAAAACCAAGAATTAAAAAGTCATGAAAATAAAAAAAAAATAGGACACACGCACAATGAGTTTTATATATATAGATAGAGGAGAAGCAAAAGTGGAGATTTTTTATGATTCATAAACTTAA
>NW_022600939.1:0-5925 GCF_009176505.1 Sitodiplosis mosellana | reverse complement strand
TACACAATGGTTAAATTATATTCACGAAACTTATTTTTTATCTTGTTCATAATTTGTGGGATATATGGCAAAGCAACTCTAACTTTTTCCACTTCTGGCGTGTTTTGCGAAAACAATGTCGATAAATTAAATTTGTTTATTTTGTCTAAATGTTTTTTTATCAACACGTCGACCAAATCTCCTTTAAAGCCATTTATTTTCGCCATTTGTTTTATGCGAGCGTATTCAGTCATGTAATTTTGTGCTGAGAGTTTCATTCGACACAATCGATGAACCATTGAATGATACGCAGCCAATTTGTGTTGCATGCTACAGTTTGAATCACTAGTTATTGTTCTCAAAGTGTCAGTGGGTTTGTGGTAAATGGCAATATCAATTTTATTGTCCACAGAAGTTGACAATTCCATGTCCAAAAACGATAATTTACATTTATCATCCTCCTTCTCACACGTAAATTTAATCGAATCGAATCGATTGTTGAGCACGTTTAACACTGAGTCAATTTCGTCTTTCTTTATTATCGCGAAAACATCGTCTACATATCTCCACCAGATTCTGGGGAGCAAGTTTTCTTGTTTTAATTTTCGTTCGAATGCCGACATGAATAACTCACTAATCAATGGGCTAAGCGGATTTCCCATGTTAGTTCCAGTCGACACATGATAAAACAATCACGAAATTGAAAATAACTATGATCCATACACATACGTGCTGCTTGGTAATAAACTGATTTTTGTTCGAATGGAATATCAATTTGCTCTAAATATTTTTCAAATTCCTTCAATGCAACATCAATTGGAATACTTGGAAATAAAGAACACACATCAAATGAAATTTTAGTCTCATCACAATTCACAACAACATTTTCAATTTTTTCAGCGAAGTCAATTGAGTTTCTGACTGAAAAACTCTCAAAAGGTGGCAGTTTTTTGACTTCTTTCACTAGCCATTTAGCAATGAGATAGTCAGTGGTCCCGATACTAGATACAATCGGCCTCATTTTGTTTCCGGCTTTATGTATCTTTGGTAAACCGTAAATTCTGGCAACTTTTGGATTCGACACTTTGAGATTTCGAGCCAGACGCGCACCAAACACTTTTCCTATTTTTTGTCTCAAATTATCACTTTCCCGAATCATTTTCGGTAGAGGAGTTTTCTTGACTTTTTTATAGACGCATTCGTTGATTAAATTTAACATTCTCTCATCATAGTCCGCCTTATCTATGATAACAAGTTTGTTGCCTTTATCCGCTTTGACGTAGTAACAATTTTTGCTTTTTAGCTGTTTAATAATGTCAAACTCATTGTTCATCTTTTTTGTTACTTTGCTCTTTTTCTCACTTAACGAATCAATCACTTTCTCCACCTTATTTCTAATGTCATCTTTAACTGAGTTCATTCTGAACTTCAGGACAGTTTCAATGTCAAGAATTGCAGTGGTTAGCGGTAAAACAGACGGTGTTGGCGAATATTTCAGGCCTTTGTTTAAAAGGTTCAATTCTTCTTCACTAAAATCCATGCTCGACTGATTGATGACAAAATCAGGAACAATTTCAGGCGCAACACACGCAACATGTTTTTGTTTTTCAATCAAATTTCTCAATTTTTTGCTTTGCTTTAATCTTTTCTTGTTTACAATCGATGAAATGTATTGTCTTAAATCTAATATAATTTAACCATTGTGTATACGAATCAAACCAAAATAATGAATTTGTTGGGTTCAACCAAAGACACAATTGATTCTTTACACAAATCTGGCATTTATGCTATTCAGTGCCCCGTTTGTATGTGTGAATACATTGGACAAACGAAACGTAACATTTCAGTTCGTTTCCGTGAACATTATTTGTGCATAAAAAACAAACAGGGCTACCGCTCTGCCTTAGCATTGCATGCATTGAACAGCGGTCATTTGAACATCGACATAAGCAACTTACGGTTGGTGAAAGAGATAGGCGACGCGCGCAAATTAGACGCATACGAAAGTTACTTTATTCAGAGGAGCAACAACGCATTGAATCTGGATAACGGGAACATCGAGTCAAATTTGCTGTCTCGGTTGCTATGATGCTACACCGACCGATGTTTTTACGTGACAACCGACGACTTTTCTGTTTAGTCGTGATGCTGATGATGGTATGATAATACCGAAATGCATTCAAGGTACTCTTTTCAAATTCTTTTGTTTTAAATGAATTGAAAATATTGAATTAGTGAAAACAATAAGGTGTGATTCAATTGTTTGTTGAGACTATCGACATTTCCCAAAACAATTCACCATAATGTGAAAGTGAAATGAGGGTTTCCGTAAACTGATATTCTTGCCTATTTGAACCCAAAAATGGTCAAAAGGGCTTGCTTTTTATTACTGATTTAGATTTTTCGGATCATTTCCCACAACTTTTGCCTTATTTGACTCACTGTTTAACGTGAAAAATTCTTAAATCACGCATTTGAAAATTAAATGTTGAGAATATACGAAAAATGATATTTTTGCATATTTGGACTCAAAAAACGTACAAAGTGCACACAAGCGAATTCCCGTACAAATTTCCCCTCTTTTGTTACGATACGGAGTGAATCACGCATACATTCTTATTAGGAGTAAAAATCAGTGAGACTACTCCAGTAGGGAACGACTGTTGAACTACTTATACATGCGTAAGTTTGACGCTTGCTCCAGACTGGAATAATCAATTGCGCGGATACTCCAGTATAGAGCAAGCGTCAAACTTACGCATGTATAAGTAGGTAGATAGTCGTTCCCTACTGGAGTAGTCGCACTAATGGTTACTCCATTTAAGAGTATATGCGTAATACTCCGTATCGGAACAAAGAAGGGGAAATTTGTAGGTGGATTCGCTTGTGTGTGGTTGAGTTTTTTGCTGATTTAGAATTTTTCGGTCATTTCCAACAATTTTTGACTTATTTGCAACATGGTTTTGCGTGAGAAATGCTTAAATCCCGCATTTGAAAGATAAATCTTTAGGATTTAACAAAATTCGGGAAAATCACGATTTCAAAGCCCCATAACGCATATCGAGTGTACTCATAAGATCAATTTTTCTTGTTTTCGGCCAAATTTTATGCTTTGACTTATTAGCTTTCATTTTTTGGCCGTTTTCGCAAAGTTGAAAATTAAATTTTTGGATTTAATTAAATCCGAACCACTTACAACGGGCATTAGTCGTAAAACATAGATAACACCGGTTAAAATTTGTAAACAAATTCTTATAAATTTCAATAAAGATCTGGAATATGAAAATGATTTTTTTTTGGATTTTATTTCTATCGGCAAACTGGTTAACCCAAGACTCATTATTGTTTTAAACGTTGTAATTATTATCGGAAATTGCAAATCACGCAATTTTCGAAATTTACTACAATGTTTACACTTTTAATGTATCACATCTCGGTCTAACCGCACTACACCCTGAAAACTTTGTGAAATCCGGTTGATTGCTTCGAATAACAAAATTGTGAATATTCCATCGAATCTATTTCGGGAATCACTTAATCTCAACAGTGTGGACTTTTCATTCAATGAGATCACCCAAATCGATCCGGACGCATTTCCAGCTGACAATCAAGTGCAATTTTTTAATCTAGCTTTTAATCAAATCAGTGATTTGAGTGTTCAAACATTTAAAAAACTACCTGAATTGAAACAATTAATATTGACACACAATCGAATCGTTGAAATTATCCAGTTTTTCTTCCACAGTTCAAAAAATCTTATCGAACTCGATTTTTCTTTCAATAAAATCGCAAAAATTGAAGATTTTGCTTTTTTCGGTGATATGAATTTAGATAAATTAAATTTATCACACAATCAAATTACTGAGTTTCACAAACAAATCGTCGAAAATCATTCATACTTGAAAAATTTGGATATTTCATGGAACAGAATTACGGAAATCAAGCCAGATACATTTATAAGTCTTCAAAGTATCGAAGTATTGGATGTGTCAGGAAATCCGCTTGGGAAGATAAACAACAGAACATTTTTGACTCTCGTAAAACTACAACAATTGAATTTATCGCATACGGCCTTATCAGACGTTCAGCCGGGCACATTTTCACGTCAAATCAACCTACAGAAATTGGACTTGTCAAGTAATCAAATCAAAACTTTGGACTCAAACATTCTTCCGTCGCAATTGAATCAGTTGATACGGCTCTGTGTTGACAATAACCAGCTACGCGAACTGAATGGTTTTACGAGTTCCTCTTTCACAAAGATTGTAGGCGTTATAGGCTCAAAGTTTGAATGCTCATTTTTGGATAAAGGAGCGGAAATGATCACCTGGCATCGACTGGAAATGGTTTCGCGACCAATAAAATGCATCTTTTGCAATGCAAGTGCCGATCCTGATGGTGAAAGCAATTTTGAAGATAGATCCGATGAAACGCTGGAAAAAGGAAACATTGGGGCAGAAAGCTCAGAACACGTTAAAGACACGCAAAACGAAAAGGTCATCATACATAATGATCATTCTTGCAAGGAATACAAAATCGAACCAGCAAATCAGCTGTTCTTGATGATATGGATAAATACAGTTGGTTTGATCGTTATCGCAGTAGCATTGATTTGGCTAATTATGCGGGGGCGAATAATAAAAACAGAAAACTTCTCAAGCATTTCATATCGAAAAAATGATGTTGTACTGTTGGAAGACGATGAATGTAGTACACAATAGATTTTATCATGTACACTCAAAATAAAACTCAAGCTTTTCAATTCAGGTAAATATTTTCAATTTATGAACAAATCAACCTATTCTTTGAAAAATGAAGTTGAATTTTTTCAAAATATTCATTTTTTTTATTTTTTTTTTCTAATTCAGTGAAATTTGTCGCTTTCTTCCATACTCTCGTCTTTTGCAGAATCGCAGAAAATACTTCTTCGAAATTAAGGCTTTCCAAGCCTTTTTAATTTAACAAATTTTTGAGCACAGCAGTAATAGATGAAAGTATAGAAGGTTTCATCCGTGAATATGGATTATATTTCCATTTAAATCTTGTTTGAATAGTGTACACAAATAATGTCATGGAAAATTGAATATCATACTAATGTTTCAAAATAGAATATATATTAAACTTTGTAATATCAAAATAAATGTAAATTATCGTTAAAAGTCTCAAAAGCTATTTGATCTAATCATGTTGAAAATTTTTGACTGTTCAATTCGATGGTTTGAAATTCGTCTTCTTTATCACAAGCATTATCTTCTGCTTCTCCGCTTCAATAAAGCGCTCAACGACATTGACTAACAGGTACAATATGCAGAAAACTACCAAAACAAACTGTACGATTTGTAATTAAAGCCAGAAATCGCTGAAGGCGATTTCCTTCGAAGTTCCTATGTTCAAATTATTGGTTTGTTTCTTCTCTGTAATAGAATTTTTATGGAAATTCTCAAATTCGGAGAATGATTTTTCTTTGAAAATTCCAAAATTTTGATCTTGATCAAGTGTTGGAGTTCCCATCATATCGGTTGTATTATCATTTGGTGAGAATTCAGTGGAAGTTGTTTCTGTGCTATCGATATTTTCAGTATATTCGAAGCTTTCTGTGATGTTTTCAACATCTTTATCATATTCCATACTTGGTTCAGCTTCAAATGCTTCACTAGTTCGTGAAATAATATCAAGTGTTTCGGTAGTTTGTTGAACAATATCAAGTGTTTGTTGACGAACATCCATCTCTTCAGTAGTTGTTTGAACTTCGTGTGAATTTCCCGATTTACAAGTTGCAGCCAGATTCAAATTGCTCCAAATGCTTAAGAAATCCTCCAAATAATTGCATGTAAATTGGTTGTCTGTAATGCTGAATGAAGTCAAGCTCGGGAACTTCTCTGGCGTAACGGTGTTAATTTCGTTCAAATGATTAAATTCCAGGTGCAATGTGTGTACGTGACTGAA
>NW_022600938.1:0-2635 GCF_009176505.1 Sitodiplosis mosellana | reverse complement strand
ATCGTCAGCACCGGCAATTTTAATCTCTTCACTGGAGAATTTTTCGTATTTAGATGTGATAATTTGAATATTCAACCGCTTTGGAAGCGGCGTATAAATGCCTCAGTATTGTTAATCCTCAGTATGGTCCATGGATCATCAAATTCATATCCAAATCGTTTAATCCATGCTAAACGTGATTTCGCTTTGGCTGTAATATACTCAATGTGTGCATTAAAATTCAATTTATGGTCAAGTATTACCCCAAGATCCTTTATCACGTCAACTCGATCGATTTTTTCGTTGCCAATGGAATATTCGAAGTTAAATTTCAGGTGGCCACGATGAAAAGACACATATTTGGTCTTAGATACATTTAGCTTTAGCTTGTTCCGGTTAAAGTATTCAACAAGCCTATTCAAGTCAGCTTGTAATTCCAGACAATCATCATAATGTCTGATGTGTTTCCATAGGCGAGTGTCATCAGCAAACGACTGAAGTATTGAGTTTCTTATGTGTTTTGGTAAATCAATGATGAACAACAGAAACAATGTAGCACCAATCGGGTAACCCTGACCAGTTCCCGATGTAACTTCAATGGGGCTCGACATGTCATTATTCAATTTGACAATCTGTTGGCGACCATACAAATACGATTTGATCCACTTGAGTAATTGTTGATTTAGTCCCATAATATCCAATTTGCGTATTAGTAAATCAATGTTGACCGAGTCAAAGGCCTTCGCAATATCCAAGTAAATTGCATCGGTTTGTATTTGGTTTTTCATTCCTAAAATTGCACACGATGTAAATTCAGCCAAATTTGTAGTTGTACATTTTCCCTTCACAAATCCATGTTGACTGTTATCAATAATATTCTCCATGTGATAATTAAGGTGTTTGGCAACGATGGAATCAAGCAACTTCGGTATTACACACTGCAGGGCCACACCACGATAGTTTTCAACTTTAGCCAACACCGGCTTTGTGCACCGGTCTAACGAATGAACTTTTCCAAATTTCAGGCACAAATCCAGTGTCTAATGATTTCTTCAGCATGTGTGTTATTGGTTTCAACAGTGCTGTAGTACATTCTTTGACAAAAATATTTGGTATTCCATCAGGTCCAGATACCATGTTGTTTGGAAGGTTATTTATCGTATCTATAACCAACTCCTCAGTAATGTTGATAGTTGGAAAATTAGCACACAGATCCTTTAGCAATGGTTCATCTTCAGAATAATTCTCATTTTTGGTATAATCCGGTTCAGTGTACGCTTTGGCAAAATGTGTTGCGAAAAATTGTGCTATCTCACCTCGGTTACTACTTTTCTTATCTCCAAGAACCATTTCATTCGGAAGATCATCATTCGTCTTTTTGGAACCATTCACGAATTCGAAAAACTTCTGTGGATCTTCGTTGATAAGATTTTCCATTTCAAGTTTGTAGTTTCTATATGCCAAACTCTTTTTGTATTCTCTTCTCAATTTGGAGTGTTCTTTTTTGGCGTAGTTTTTTTCTTCAATGGTATGTCTGGATGCTATGTATTTGTACTGATTATTGACTCTATTCTTCAAATTGATAAGGTCATTATTAAACCATTTTGGGTGTCTTGAAAGCTTCTTCGTTTTCATCACAACATTCGATGAAATTACTGAATCAATCAGTTCGTAGAACTTTCTGATATGAGAGTCCAAATCATCACCGGAAAACATTTACATCCAATCGACATCATTCAGCGACTCATTTATGGTATCGTAATTGGCAATCACAAAATCTTTATTATTATTATTATTCTGCACCATACAGCGTTTCTTCGCCAAAGGTGGTTTATTTGGTATAAATATAAAATATTTCGTTGGATTTTCATTTCGATTGGAAATTCATTAAAATTCAATGAATCTCGTATATTGAGTGTTTACGCTGAATAGTTGTCTCATTTTTCTGATTTTTTTTCGGGTGGATCAACTTACAAAATTGGTCGACATTTCAATATGCACGGAAAGAATTTCGCCATGTAATGATATGTGTTCGGATTATCAAAATACACGAAAAACTAGTAAAAAAAGCTTATACTTGCTTTGCTGATATCTTTGAAATTGTCTATTTGATGATGGTCCGAAAAAATTTAGTTTTTATAAAAATAATTTTTTTTTTGCAAAAATTTTTCATGAGCCGATCCGAGCCGTTCAAGAAGCGTATTCACTCTTGGAAACTACTTTTATATTGGTTTTTGACGTTTCTAGCCAAATTGACGATTTGTCGGTCAAAATACAAAATCGGTGGGGTGGGTCAACTTACACATACTCCCCCTTAGACTGCTCCAAAAAAAAAAGTTGTCCCCCATCCAAAAGGCCCGGGCAGTTTCGAAAAATATACCTCAAAAAAATAGGTTTTGTCTAAAAAAATCATATGGGTACCATATAAAAACCCATGGCAAGCCCCATATCAAAATTTTCATGACAGCGATTTCGGAAGCCAATTCATATCGCAACATTTCGGCCTAGATCATTTTTCCAGCCAATTCTCGGCAAAAACTGATGATGACGTTTTGTTTGGCTCGTCAATATCTACAACTTTTACCAAGACATCAGGCCTTGAAAAGGCATTCTGGGCCAGTTACAGTGTAAAATGACGAGAAAAATGGCAATTTTT
>NW_022600937.1:0-6679 GCF_009176505.1 Sitodiplosis mosellana | reverse complement strand
TAACGGTTATCATAAACATCTTTCACTGTTTGGTATGCTGCTTGATAATTATCGCCCACAACTGTCCAACCACTAAGCAATCGCGCTGCTGGATCTTGCAATGATTTCACGAGATAATGAAATTGTTGTGTTTCATCTAACCCATTCGCGTTATGAATCAGGCTTTCGTACATCGCTTTCCATTCGCACCACTCGGAATATTTTCCGTCGAAAATTTTCACCGTTAATCGCTCTAATCGCATTTCTGGTCCATGGTCTCTTTGAATCGCTTGTTCATTCGCTCGCAATTGTTGGTTTCTGTTGGCCATATTTTCTTCGAATTCGTTGTCCAACGTATCGATTCTGGTTTCCAATTTCGCAGCCACTTCGAAATATATCGCTTCAGTCTGGGCCAATTCTTCATCTTGCACCCTCATTGCTGCTTCATCGGTCACAGCTTCGCATATTTCTGTATGTTCTTCGTTGTATTTTTCGAATGCTATTTTTAATCGCTTTAATCTTTCTTTCAATTCGGCCAATGCAATATTTTCGAAATTCACATCGTTGACAAAAGTTCTTGCTCGCTCAATCACACCTCGTTGTACCCTTCGTCTATTTAAATCGCCCATTTTATTTCGCGGAAAAAGATTGCTCAATAATTGTAAAAATAATAAACTATTTGGTGTTTCGGCCAGAACGGATTATTTCGCTTGTGTATTCACCCTTAATGCAGTCGCTTCAAGGTGACCTTTCGCACAGTTACTTACTGTTGGCTTCGCTCAAATTCGGTAAAGAAAATTTCGATGAATGCTCGCTTGTTTAACGGGAGAAATCGCACTGTGCCGTCGGCAAAAAGAATTCTATTGCGGTCCTTCTCTCGCCCGAATTCCAATATCGGAGTTGGAATCGGTATCCGTTTCACCTTGCCCGCTTGTCCATCTAATCGCTCCATCAGTTCCTCGGCTTCAACTTTTTTCATTCGACGATTGAATTCGATTATCACTTGCGTATAAATTTCGTCGGTCTTGGCAAAGAATTCGTCCTCCCAGGCAAAATCTTCCTGGTCCACTTTTTCCACTATATTTTTGTGCGTTTCGGCGAAACTGGCGAAATTCTGCTCCAAGTGCTTCTTTCGGTGTTCCAATTCGGTCGAATCCGCTATGTGGAAACTCTTTGACCGTACAAATTCTTGCGCACGGTGAATCGCACTCGCAAAGGTCATTCTCGTGTTAATCAAACGGCTCATGGTTGAAAACGGTCAAATTTTTTTTTCACAAACGGAGTCAATGCACGTCGAAAGTGAGTCGAAGTCAAAAAAAAATCGCACTTTAATGTTCGTCTCCAATCGCTCGACGAATGTCTCTTCAAATCAAATCGCTCAATAAAACAAAACTCGTTCCAAAAATTTCACTTCGCTCACAAAAATTTTGTCCAAAAAAAAAAAATCTCACTTCGCTCAAAACTGTTGGTGAAATTCCACACTCGAATCGCACACAAAATGTCTCTCGTTCGTTTCTTGGAATTCGGTCGCTGTGGTGTGGTGTGCTGCACCTGCTCGTTGTTGTTGTTGCGCACAACCCGTTCGATTCAGAGAGAAGAAAAAAAAATCAAATCGCTCAATATTGAAGGCAAAAAAAATCCAAAAAACAGTGCACGCTGGAAAAAATCAGAAACGGAAAAAATCGCCGTTAACTCGCTCAACAAATTGTGTCTCTTTTGTCCAAATCCAACAAAATGTTCAAAATGCTTTCAAAATGCACATGGGAAAAAAAAACAGCTACGGAAAAAATCACTTTGAAATCGCTCTGCAAATGTTTCTCGTTCGTTTCGGTTTGGTGTGCTGATGCTGCACTCGTTGTTGTTGCTGTTTCGATTGGACCGTTCGATTCGGAGAAGAGAAAAAAAAATGTGTTCGCTGTGTCAATCGTTCGGTTCCAAATCAATTCGCTCAAAATCGCACAATTTCCAATAAAAAAAATTCGCTCAATCAATCACAATTCGCTTAATCACTCAATTTCGTCGATTGGTTTGCAGAGAAATTCAAAAAAAAAATCAAATCAAAAATAATCTCGCAGTCGTTTGGACCATAAATAAAACGCGTTCGTCTTCGTCAAAGTGGTAATTTATTCTGCCGGTGCTGTCAAACGACAGCGCCACCGCTAGTATGACAATCATACCAGATTTCATCGTTTCATTATTTCATTGGTTGACAATAGGCTTGACAATAGTTTAACTCATTTTAGACAGCATATGCCTCTTGATGTATACGAATTGACCCATCAGGCAATTGTTCAATTTGAAGACCAAGAAAACATTTTGCCTCGGAAACTTTTATCTCGAAATGTTCTTGCAGGTATGAGATGATTTCATCGATTTCATTTGTATTGTTTGTCGCGATCAAGCCATCATCAACGTAAATGGCAATAACTGTCATTGTGGCCTCCTTTTGACGAACAAAAACGCACGCATCGTATGCACTTTGTTTGAAATCAAATTTACGAATGAACGATGTAAACTTCTGGTTCCAGCATCGAGATGCCTGCTTTAGTCCATACAAATTTGCAAACGCGTTCACTACCGTCCCCATATCCAACTGGCTGTTTCATGTAAACGTTTTCTTTCAGCTCACCATACAAAAATGCTGTTTTAACGTCAAACTGTTTTAATTGCATTTTGTTCATTGCTGCCAATGATAAAAGTAAACGAATCGATGTGTATCTGGCCACCGGACTAAATGTTTCTTCATAGTCCACACCGTACTGCTGCGTAAAGCCACGAACTACCAAACGCGCCTTGTATCGCTCAATTGTGCCATCTGGGTTTTCCTTGATTTTAAATACCCAACGATTATCAATTACCTTTTGATCTTTCGGCGCCTCAACTAACTCCCACGTCTGATTTTCGATGAGTGCATTGTATTCATCGTTCATTGCACGTTTCCACTGTTGTGTTTGCTCTGAGCCGATTGCCTCCTCGTACGTTGTCGGTTCATACAATGTGGCCGAAAGTCCCGATACAATTAAACGATCTGGTGCCTTAACTTTTGCACGTAAACTGTATCGTTCATTATGTCGCCCCTCAGGTGTTCTACTCGAGTTTTCCTCAAACGACAAATAATGCTCATCATTTTCGCTTGCTTCATCATTTGTTTGATCGGTCGTTTGATCATCATTTGTTTGCTCAGCCACTCGATCATCACCCTCTTCATCATTGACTTCTGATTCATCTCGAATCACATATCTGTCCGATTGTTCATTGAACTTAACATTGCAGCTCATGAAGACTTTATTACTTTCCGGATCGTAGAGACGAAAATTCTTAGTTGTGGGCTCGAATCCAACCAAATGAACTTTCTTCGCTTTTGGATCCCACTTCTTGCGACCAGTTTGCTTTGGAATTTGCACGAAACATTCCGTTCCGGAAATCTTGATGTGTCCCAAATACGGCTTTTTATCAAACCACTTTTCATACGGCGTACTACCAACACAATTGCTATTTGTTGTACGATTCAATAAATATGTCGCTGTACGTACCGCTTCTGTCCACAGTGATTTCGGTAAACCCAACACTGTCTAGCTCATATGCTATAGCAATGTTTGACGTTTAGAACTGCTGTGGAAACTTTGTTGGGAGCGCCACCAACCACAAATCTCTGTAACTATCCGTACGTGTGAAAGTAAAGTCTTTGTGTGTACGTTCGTGTGAATGCAAAGAGTCTATGTGTGCGTTGTACACAGAGGTGTTGATTCGTTCGAACGTCGCATCCAATGTCGCATCATGTTAGGTGGCGCTATTGATATACTTTGCTTCAATCGTCAACAAAATACATCAAGTATTTCTCCGTTTTGGGTAAACCACTTGCAATGAGCATGGTTCTCGCACTTTCTTGAATAGTACGATTATCGCGTTCAATTCGACCATTTTGCTCAGGAGTATACGGTGTGATGCCCTCAAACTGTATGCCTTCGTTTTGAAGTAAATCGATCAACACCTTTCGATTAAAAAATTCCCTTCTGAATAAAACCTGAATGAAAAGCCACTGAGGTTTTATATAAAAAGAAATTAATGTATTTATTTACTTTCTTACTAACTAAAACAATTTTTCTCTTCTTTACGCTGATTCTAACTAACAATAATTCGCTTAGACTTACTCATTTGCTTTCACTAATCGCTCAATTCTGCTTTCGTTAATCGCTCTTTGCTTGCTTTCGCTAATCGCTCGTGAATGCTTTCGCTAGTCGCTCTTTGCCTGCTTTCGCTAGTCGCCTTGGAATGCTTTCGCTAGTCGCTCTGGAGTAAGACTGACTTGCGATACTGAGAATCGTGCCGCTATTTATACTAAAAATTTGGCGCGAAATGCGCCGTCGAATGAGCGTTGAGCATGCGCGAAGTAGCGAAGGAGAAATGCGAAAGCGGGGAAAGTGCGTGAACGAAGCGAAGCACAGCAACGCAAAGCAAAGAACGGCGTGCAGTGAGAGCAAGCGAGCAGCTGAAAATAAAATGCTATTTTTTGTTCGATTTGGAACACCTTCCATTATCGAATCTGAAGAATTTGATTTGCGCGCCATTCATGTTTTTAACCAACGGAACCAATGACTTCAAGTGTTTGTACGCTTCATCTTTTGACTTTAACAAAAACGTGAAACGAAAACTGGTTGCTTCGTCTTTGACCAACATAAAATAGCGCATACCGTTGATCCCATCAACTTCACTTGGACCGCACAAATCTACGTGCATGTATTCTCCCTTTGAAGACACTCGCTTAACGGATTGCTTGTGTGTTGCTCTGGTCATTTTTCCATACTGACAATCCTCACAGAAAAATTTTTCGCTGTTAGCCAAATCAACACCTGTGACTAGACCATCCTTACACATTTTCTTGATCGAATCAACATTCACATGTCCAAGTCGTCGATGCCAATGTTGCAGAGAAACAGCTGCCACGTTTGCGTATTCGTCTATGCGTAAACGAAAATCCAATTTGAGCCGATTCTTTTCATCACGTTTTCCGACTGCAACAACTTTGTTTGAATTGTCGATGAATTTGCATCCGCCCTTTTCGATTAAGACTTTGACACCCTTGTCCGTTAATACGCCCGTTGAAAACAAATTTTCACCGAGTTCAGGAACATACAGTACATTTTCCAAACGAACTGGCTTCCACTGATTGTTAACTCTCGCATCAATGAGAATTGTACCGATTGCTTCGATCGTTAGAAGACTCTTATTTGCAACTTCAACCTTACACGGTCCCGTGTATTTTCGTAGCTCTGAAAACCACTCTCGATGATATGTCATATGCTTTGTTGCGGCTGAATCGGCATACCAACTATCCGATTTTTCATCCTTTTGCTCAACTGTCACGACGGAACACCATGCCATTTCAACGCTGTCTTTGTTGCTTTTCTTTTTATCTCCCTTGTCTGATGATTCCCTATACTTTGGACAAACTTTATCTTTCGCCCAATGGCCCTTCTGACCACATGCATTGCATTTCGTTTTCTTCTTTATGTCATCAATTTTTGACTTTGACTTTGAATCTTTGGTTTTGAAATCCTTCTTTGTTTTCGCTGAAAATGCTGCACCCGAGTTGGTGACCTGTTCTTTTTCCAATCGATCAAGATTCTCTTCCTCCAATTGTAATGATGACATCAATTCATTGGATGTTCGATTCGTTGTAGTATTGTACCATACTGTTTTGTAATTGTTGAATCTTGGTGTCAACCCAGTAATAATACGTGATATTTTCAAATTGTCAGACAATTTTTCCTTTTGTTGTTCAAGTTCAGACGCCAATTGACTGACGCGTGCGAAGTACGCTGCTACCTTTTCATCATCACGCATTTTTGCTGTAAAATATTCTTCGTATAAAATCATTACACGAATTGCGGAATTCTTTTCATAAACGCTGCAAAGCTGATCCATCATTGCTTTCGCTGTTTTACAATCCAAAACAAGATTTGCGTTGTCATTATCAATCGATTGAATAATTGCGTTCATGGCTTTGCCTTCATTCCTATCATATTTGCTCTTTTCATCTTCTTTCGCTGAGTCGCCGGGCGTTTTACCTTCAATATTATCCGTCAAATTACGAGATCTCATATACGCAGTGATTTGAAATTTCCATAATTTATAACTCGATGCATTTTTCAAAATGTGGCCGGTAAAATTGTTATCTTCTTTGTCGCCCATGATGAAATTCTTTTCTTTCAATTCAAACCGCACGAAAAAAACTGTGTAAACACAAAACGAAGTAGCCGCTGCTTATTTAATCTGTTCTTGGAATTCGATGACGACGATCGACTGCTACTGTTGTGCACGCGCTGCTAACTGTAAACACCATACGGCAATGCTTTCACACTATTGCGAAATTCACTTGTTTCATACGACGATGAAGTCAATTGTTATAGTTTGGCACAAAATACATTCGACGAAGTTTTCTATTTCAACTATGAATATTTACGGGATTGCTCCGACTTTTATTCACTTTTACAAAAAATCAAAAAACCGTTCTTCTTTTTTATTTTTCCTTTACGCTATGACAAGACGACTGTTGGAATTTATACTAAAACACTTTACACAATATCGACGTTGTGACTCAATGTTTTGTTTTTAATTTTCTAATTATTTCAAGCTCACTGGGCAGCCATAACCTATTGTAATTCTTTAATGTTGCGCAGAAATAATTGTACACGAAAAT
>NW_022600936.1:0-5996 GCF_009176505.1 Sitodiplosis mosellana | reverse complement strand
TGTTTTGTTCTTTATATTTTGTATATTTTTATTGAGCGGCTTCAACATCCTCCCGGGGGATGAGCGATTGGTCGCAGATCAAACGCTCATTTTTATCCATTTCATTCTCTACTGGTAATGGACACAATTTATGAATTGGCCGGCTGACCACTGTATTCTTGCACTTGACCTCAACTGCTCGAACCAGCCCATCCTTGCCTGGGAAGGTTTGACTGATCCGTCCTAAGACCCATTGGGACGGTGGTAGATTGTCTTCTTTAATGAGCACCAATTGTCCGACCGTCATGTTTGTTTGTGGCTTCTTCCATTTTGGTCGCTGTTGCAGGCGCGTCAGATATTCATGCGACCAGCTATCCCAAAAATCTTGAAGCATACGTTGCATGAATTGGAAGCTTGACAGACGGTTCATTTTTATGTGCTTAACGTCTGGGTGGGGGGTGGTCATGAGAGCTTGTCCTATCAAAAAATGACTTGGAGTTAGAGCTTCATAATCATCTGGGTCATTACTCAGTGGACACAAAGGCCTTGAATTCAGGCAAGCTTCGATTTGGATGATAATTGTGTTGAAATCCTCATATGTGAGTCTCTGATCCTTCAAGATTCTGTGCAGGTGAGTTTTTACAGATTTCACACCTGCCTCCCATAGTCCACCAAAATGACTAGCACGGGCTGGGTTGAAATGCCATGTGATCCCTTTGTTGGCACATTCTTGTTGGATGAGTTGGCTCTCTTTGGTCTCTTCCTGGTACCATAAATTTGGCAGTTCTTTTGCTGCACCAGTGAAGTTTGTCCCCCTGTCACTATACATTTCATTGGGAATTCCGCGTCGTGCTGTAAATCGATTTAGTGCCGCAATAAAGGCTGTTGTTGATAGGTCGTGGGCTAGTTCTAAATGTAGCGCCTTTGTTGTTAAACAAACGAACAATGATATGTAACACTTAATGAAAGGTGCATTCTTTCTGGTTGATGTTTTTACTTCAAAATAACCAGCGAAATCTATTCCAGTGTGGCTGAATGGTCTATTTGGCTGTACTTGTGGCGCCAATAAGTCCGCCATTTGTTGCTGTCCGGGCCGGCAGCGATATCTGAAACACACCATGCATTTAGCGAGTTCGCGTTTGACCGTTACTTTGCCTCGAGTGATCCAAAATTCGTCCCTAATGGTTCTCAATGTGAGTTGTAACCCTCCATGTAAGGCCAGATTGTGGGCATGACGAATTATTAATGTCGTAAAATGACTTTCAGCTGGCAAAATTACTGGGTGCTTGGTTGTATATGGTAAGAGTGCATTCCGCAGTCTACCTTGTACTCGAATGATACCATCTGTATCAATAGTGGGAGTAAGCGATGCTAATGGGCTCTTTGCATGAACCGGCTTCCCTTTTACTAGACATTTCTGTTCTTCGGGGTAATACATGCTCTGGATCATACGAATCCATCGATTTTTGGCATGCATAATCTCGATTGGCGATGGAATTGGTTGTCCCTGGAACCTTCGATTTGATTTTAGAAAGCGAGTGCAATATGCCGTAAGACGTAGCAGTTTATAGAGGTCTGAATGTTTCAACAAAAAACTATTCTCCTTTTGTGGCTCCTTTGCTTGTTGGTGCATAATTGTTGGACGCATTTCGAGTACCCTTTTAGTTGAAAGCATATGCTGCGGAACCGTTGGCCATGTATCTGGTTCGTCTGACAAAAATGAAGGGCCATTCCACCATTTTGTTAGTGAAATTATTTCATTTGTAGTGTTGCATCGTGTTGCACAATCTGCTGGATTCTGAGCCGATTTTACGTATCTCCAACAATCGGCTGGAATTTGCTCTTGGATTTCGGACACGCGGTTGGCTACAAACGTCTTTAATTTGTGTGCGGGTGTTGATATCCAAGCTAATGTGACTGCAGAATCAGTCCATGCATAAAAATGCATCTCCGGAATGGCGATGTCAGCTTTAAATTTTGTTATTAGCTTGGCCAATAGATGTGCTGCCGTCAATTCAAGGCGTGGAATTGACATTTTCTTAGTTGGTGCCACTCTTGTTTTGGCTGTCATTAAGTGGACTTCCACCGTATCATCCATGAGAACTGTACGGAGGTATAATGCGGCCGTATAAGCTTGTTCAGAAGCATCACAAAACCCGTGTAGTGACACGTGTTTGTTTTCTCGACGAAAGCCTATCCACCGAGGTATTGAGATGTGTGATGCTAATGTCAATGATGTTTTCACTGTTTGCCATTCTTGTGTTAATTCATCTGAGATTTTGTCATCCCAACCAACTTGTGCCAACCATAGTCTCTGCATAAATGCCTTGGCTCTGATGATCAATGGTGCTAACAGACCCATTGGGTCATAAAGTGATGATATGTTTGACAAAATGGTCCGTTTCGTTATCTTCTCAGACGGTTTGAGTGTGAGTTTGAAGCTTAAATGATCAGTTGTGGTGTTCCATTGCATCCCCAAAGGTGTTGTGGTATTTGTTGGGTGAGTTTTCACATCGACCACTTCGTCCAAAAGTAATTCGGGAGCGTTCGAATTCCACTTTCTTAGATTAAGTCCAAATGATGCAAAAATCTTGGTTAGCTCTTCCTTCACCTGGATGGCTTCCATCGGTGAATCTACTGCCTTTAAACAGTCATCAACATAAAAACATTTCTTGATAGTATATTCCAAGTCTGGATATTCTGATGCAATTGCATCAGCAATGTAGTGCAAGCCACGGATTGCTAGAAAGGGTGCAATGCCTGTACCGAAGGTGACTGTTCGTAATTCATATAGTTTCAACTCTTCCGATGGATCGTTGCGCCACAATATTTGTTGATACTGTGCGTCGTCTTCATGGATCCAAAATTGCCTATACATTTTTTCTATATCGGCAGTAATTGCAATCTGGCCGAGACGCCATCGTAGTAAGACTGACCAAATGTCTTCCAAAATGGGTGGACCAATCGGCAAACGATTGTTTAATGAAAATCCGTTTGTTGTTTTCGCCGACGCATCATAAACCACTCGGCATTTTGTTGTCGTACTGCTTTCCTTAAATACTGAATGATGTGGGATGATATGTTTATATCGTGACATTGGAACTTCTACGGCATGTCCCAATTCAATGTACTCATTGATGCATTTGACATATTCCTCTTTTAATGTTGGATTTCGGGCGAAGCGTTTTTCCAAATCCTTGAAACGGTTTAGAGCTCTCTCCTTTGATTCACCTAAAAAATTTGTTGAATTTACATCCATGTTGAACGGTAACCTCATTACAAGCTTGCCATCATTTGCTCTTTTTGTTGTTTTAACGAAAAAGTCCTCGCAAGCTTGCTCTTCCTCTGACCAATGTTTTATAGGCGTAATTTCTTCTATTTCCCAAAATGCTTTGATTTGAGTGGCGAGATCTTCATTGGTAATTATGTGGATCCGAAGGTGATCCTCCGGAGGTGTTGGTTCTTCTGTCAGATCCATGAGTCTATTGAGATTTATGTATTCTTCTGATTCATAAACACCACTAAGAATCCAACCTAATTTTGTTTTTTGTGCGATGGGTTGTCCCCTTTGACCTTTAATCAAACCACTTTCAATTAATTCGGCATATGTATCAACTCCGATCAGTAGGTCAATGTTGCCCGCTTCAAGGAAAGTTGGATCGGCCAATTGCAAGCCGTCCAAATGCGTCCATCCACTTGCAGATGCTGCTGATACTCGTCGCACCGAAGTGACGTGATTTGTAATGTATGTATCAATGGATAATTGCAAGTCTTGTTGATGTAATGAACTTAATTGAATCGTAGTTTTATATGATGCCATCCCAGTTTGGGTTCCACAGACACCAAACATTGGTACACCACTGATCCGTTGTCGAGTACATCGTATGAGCTGTGCTCCTCTTTCACTTAATAAATTTGCAGTTGAACCTGGATCAATGAGTGCTCGTAAATTGATGAATCCACCATTTGAGTAGATTGGTACAAGTGCCGTAGCTAAAAGTGCATGTTTTCTATGAATCGCTATGTTATCCGCATGGTTTACACGAAGTGTGTGAAAATTAGCGTCTTGAAATGCGTCATGTAATAATGTGTGATGTTTGGTTTGACATTTTTTGCACGTAAATTTCGATGTACACGTAGTTACATCGTGTTTATAAAGACAATTTGTACACAGACCTTTGTCTTTTACCAATTGCAGTGTGTCTGCTGCATTCTGTGTGAGTTTTGGGCACGTGAAGACACGATGTGCTTCCTCACAGATGCCACAAATTTCTGTTCGTCGATTGTGTAGAATGGATTCATCTGTTTCATCTGTTGTGATTTCTGTTTGATGATACTCGTCTTCGTACCTTTGATTGTCATTCTTGACAAAACTATTCTCTCCATCAGTCAGTGTAAACGTCTTGACATTTCGTTTCGTGTCGGTGTTTGGTTTTGATGGTGGTTTCCGTGTAGCAGCTCTTAGACTGATTCGGTAACGGATGTCCAAGAAGTCTAACAATTCCTTCTTGGTTGCTGGTTCATGCGAGCCTTTTCGTTCTTCTTCCCATTTGTTACGAATGTCATGACTAAATTTATCCTTCAAGAGAAACACAATTATGGTGTCCCATGTCTCAGTCATAATTTCGAATGATTTTATCGATGCTAAACAAGTTTGTGTTGTTGTAATTGCCTGCCGTATACTTGATGGTACGGCGTCCGTGATTTGAGGCAGATCGACAAAGTTTCGTAAATGAGCATCGATGATGGCATCTTTACTTTCATAAGTTTTTGTTAAAACTTCCAATGCAGTTTCATAGCTGCCATTTTTAACTCCGAGATATGCAATTGTCTCTAAGGCTTCCCCTCGGAGAAAATTTCGGAGATGTGTGAGTTTTTCTACATCGTCACCCTTGTATTTTTTCATGATAGATAGAAATAAATCTTTAAATTCGGGCCATTTTTCATGTTTACCGTCAAAGGGTGTAAGCTGAATGCTTGGCAGTTTCAGGCCGAGTCCCTTGTTTGAATTAGACTGAGCCTGATTTTCGGTTGTTTCAGCATAACATCGTGGTAGTTGTGGAAAAAATGAAGAGTTCAAAGAAGTGTTTACTTCATCGTCTGGCAACAACTGTGATACGAACAGTTTGGCCTCTAAATACTTATCCAATACTTTCCTATTTGCTGCTATGACTGCTGCGTATTGATCGTGCTCGTGAAAAGCTGCAACCTTTTCTAACTCTTCGGTGACATCCACGAATTCCTTATAAGTTTTTTCGAAAGCAATCATTCGATATGAAATGGCAGTGACGCTGCTCGTTGCTGTAAACTTTTTTAATTCCTCATTATGGTGATCAAAATCACCGATGGTTCTTAACCTGATTGATAAAAGCTTATCCAACTTCGACATGATGGTAGCTTGTGGTTTTGTATATATATTTTTCCCTCTTTTTTTTTTGGCTTTTGGAGTGATCCCTCTTTTTTGGTATATATTTATTTATTTTATTTTTTTTTTTTTTCTTTTGGGGATGTTTTTTTTGTGGGGTTTTGCCTTTTTTCTTAATTATATTTTTTTTTTTTTTTTTTTTTTTTCAATTCCTATGTAGCTAAAGAATGAATGAGTAAATGATTAATGTATATTTTGCTTTTTTCAGGCTTTATTATCTCAGTTCATTCAATCGATAACAAACTTTTTTCGTACCTGTAAATAAGCGCCAATTAGGCAAGTTTCAATGTCTAAAGTAGGGGGTGCCAATAGGGCAAAAAGAAAGAACTCAATACTTAATGCTAGGGGCCAAAAAGGGCAAAATTCAACTCTTAAAATTAGTTAAAGAAAAAGGAAAAAAAAAAACAAAATTGAAGGCACTTTCAAGAGAGGCAAAAATGAATATTCAATGGCGTTTCGTTTGGTTGCGACGTAATTTGCATACAACTGTGCCGTTGTTCGGTCGACCTTTGAGCAAAAGCGTTTGAATTGGGAGCGAGTCATTGACAATGGGTCGCTCTGTTGTGGCTTCGGCTGGTTGCCGTAATAATTG
>NW_022600935.1:0-1228 GCF_009176505.1 Sitodiplosis mosellana | reverse complement strand
ATAGGTACATATTCAAAAATACTGAAACTATAAATTGGTATTATTGGCAAATTAACCGTTATTAGTATGTGAGTCTTATTCTTCTGACTCTCCATTCTAGAAATCTGGAGTAATTCCCATACCTTTAAATCTGGAATCATCAAATTCAATGGATGCAAATCTTCATTAGCTTTATTGGTATCATTAATGAATTTATCGAAAGTAATTACATTAAAAAATGTGGTTTTTAATTCTTTTCCCATTAAACCTTTGTAGTTCGCTGTGTCTTTTAAATGACTTGTGAACAGCATTTGAACTACATTCAATGTATACAAATATTTGTTGTATTTTTCATCTTCCAAGCGATCTAACTCAGCTTTTTGACTTGAGTCATTAAGCCATTGTTTTTGTGCTTGTAACTGTTTTCGTTCTAATTCCATTTGTTTTACTTCAAATTTACGTTCAATTTCTAATTGCTTTTCACTTATATCATCTGAACTTCCAAAAATTTTATCAAAGATGTAATATATAACAGCGTTCTGAACTATTTGCTTTGCTGTACCCCCTGCAAATCGTTTAAAGGATCTTCTATGTCTATTTTTCATATTGGATGGTTAATTTTCACATGTTTTAACCAATTGTATGTCATTTTTAACTGTTTCTACCTGTTCTTTATATGTATTAACAAAGTATTCGCAATCTTTTTTATTACTTAGTTCATTACATACTATTGACAATTCATTAGTAGTATTCTGAAAAACTTCTGCATTTCTATAATAATTAGTTAAATCTACTTCGTATTTTAAAACTTTTTCATTTTCAAAAAATGATATTTTTCCCGCGTCTTTAAGTAAAAAGCTCTGTTCCTTTTGCGTCGATGTTGCAAATGTTCCAAACAAAATAACCAAGAAAATGTTGAAAGGAGTCATTTTGACTGTAAAAAACGAAAATAATTGATAATTATAACAAATCATGACTCTTAAATAAAAAAAAAAAAAACTTATTTTGCAACTTATTCAAACGCTTATTTAACTTAAATTAACTCAATTTTAATCGATTTACTTCTAATTTACTTGTAGTTCATATGAACACTGATCTTAATTCGCGAAAATTCTACAAATACAACTGTTGTATCTCGTTATCAAAGTAAAATGAAAACCTCTCCTTTCTAATTCCATCGATCTTCTACAATTATCCATATGCTCTTTTAACTTTATCTTGAAGCTATCAAACAAATCATTGTCAATAT
>NW_022600934.1:0-2098 GCF_009176505.1 Sitodiplosis mosellana | reverse complement strand
ATCCACGGACCATGGCTCTTTTTCCTGCTACCCATGATGAAATAAAAAAAATTATATTAAATACTAAACCGAATTCAAACCTAAATAATTTTCTACCTGTTAATCACATAAAACAATGCCTCGACATTCTTACTGAGCCAGTAACTGATCTTATCAACAAATGTTTCACCGACGGTCACTTTCCAGACTCATTGAAAACCGCACGTATAGTGCCTATTTTTAAAAGTGGAAATGCACTTCTACCTGAAAATTATAGACCAATTAGTATCCTTGATGATTTCTCTAAAATAATTGAGCAATGCATTTTTGATCGAATATATGACTTCGCCAAAAAGTTCGAACTAATTAGCAAATTCCAATTTGGCTTTCAACGGAATTCAGGCACATTGTCCGCTGCCACCTGTGTCATAGACAACATCCGATCATCTCTTGATGCATCTAATAAAAACATATGTGCTGGCATTTTCATTGATGTAACCAAAGCATTTGATTCCATATCCCATGAGCTATTAATGAAAAAACTTCATAGGCTTGGTTTCAGAGGTAATTCATATAATCTCTTGAACAGCTTCCTAGCTGGCCGAAAACAATACATATCCATGTCAAACGTCAGTAGCAATAGTTCGAATATTGAATTCGGAACGCCGCAAGGCAGTACACTAGGGCCAGCTCTCTTCATACTCTTTATAAATGACATAACAAATCTGAAACTACATGGCAAAATAGTTCTCTTTGCTGATGATGCTGTCATTGTTTATTGTGAAACTGATATAAATGAATTAAATCGCAAAATGTCTGAGGACTTGGCAACTATTTCTCGTTGGTTTGATGCAAACAAACTCACGTTGAATCAAAAAAAAACAAAATGCATGATTTTTCATCACAGCCAACATCTACGACAGCTAAAACTCAATATTCAATTAAATGGCTCTTCAATTGAGCAAGTTGACTCATTCGAATACCTTGGTCTAACTATACAAGAAAATCTGCAATGGGATAAGCATATAAACAAAATAGCCACTAAAATTAATCGAATCTCTGGAGTCATACATAGAATTGGAAACTCCGTTGATAAAACAACACTCGTTTCCATATACTATGCTCACGTACATAGCCATCTTTCTTACATGTCTCCTATATGGGGATCATCCGCTACTCAATCATCGATAAACACAATTCAAATAGTGCAAAATAATGCAATCCGGTCCATTTTCAGGAGTGAGTACTATGCTTTGGGTCTCAGCACCAATCAGATTCGACAAAAATTTAAAATACTGGATGTCCGACAGATTTCCAAATATGAAACGGCTATTCTTGCTTTCAAAATACACAAAAAAATAATTAAAACAACCATTAACACTGTACAAATGAACAGTAGACACAATTATCACACACGTAATGCGAACCAGCTCTATCAGCTAAACTATAGAACCAATGCTGGCAAATTCCTTATCGCTCGACTTATTGCTGTTGAGTTTAACATGCTACCGACTGAGCTGCGTGACCAACCGTCTCTTAATAAATTTAAAAAAAAACTGAAAGATTTAATTTCGTCACTTCATCTATCATAACAAAAATAAAATACAAAAAAAAACTGTATATAAAAATTATTTGTCTCTAAGAATGATTAAGAAATTTTGGTTCCGAAATTGTATATATAGGAACTGTATATGAGCGTATATTGCCTACACAAACATTGTACACATAAACAAAGTATTAAATAAATGAAATGAAATGAAAAAAAAAAAAAATGAAGTATGATAATACCGGTATTAACTGATATTAACTAGTAAGTAATAGCGATATTAACAGGCGATGTTAATAACGTATAAGTTGTTAATACCGATAGTATGATCATACTACAGTAGAACCTCGATTATCCGTCCTCCCATTATCCGTAGTTATAACTGAGACGGAAAAAACTTAGAGCAAAAAAGAGACAAATGAAGTTGCAAGCAAAAGTGACATAACAGCAAGAAGAATGTTTCCAGCAGCAAGAAAAATGCAAAAAAACGTCGTTTTCGCTCAATGCTGAGTTGTGTCACTTTTGGTCGCAACTTTATTTGTCTCTTTTTTACTCTAAGTTTTTTTCCGTTTC
>NW_022600933.1:0-1071 GCF_009176505.1 Sitodiplosis mosellana | reverse complement strand
ATACTTGAAATTTGATATGATGAATATTTGACTTATAATTATGCGATGAAAAACAAATTAAAATGCAAGACTCAGCATATTTTATGTAATAAATTAAACAGATTATTGCTTTTGGTGGGCTGCGTTTTGCGTGAAACACTTTGCATGCAGATGCACATTGCAACGTTTGCAAATTTGGTTTGTGTGTTTGTGACAGTGTTTACAACGGCGAGCCTTTCCATCTGCAGCACGGTCGATCAAATGACTTTTGATTGTGTTATCTTGTAGTCCATCAGGTACATAGTCAGCATCTTCTTCGCCTTGGTCTCCGTCGCCGCCTTCATTATTGAAATCTTCTGGCTCGAATGATGTGAGCAGTTTTCGAGTAATCAAAGAGCGAAAATCGAGCTGTCGTTTGGCATTTCATTACCGTCGATTTCTTCTTCGTCGCTTATATCATCAACAATATTTGGTGGAACGTACACGACATCCGTTGTCGCCGAAAAAAAAATTTCTGCATCCAGTAAAATATAACAATCTCTACTCACTGATTTTGTGCAAATTATGCCACTCAAAAATGCGTGTGTCTTCGGCAGAAAACAGCTCCGACTGATGCGCTACTTTTGATTGCATTGGCAAATTCAGTTTTGCAGTTCTAAATTCAAATTCGTCGGTTCTTCTTGACCAGGCAACTTTGAATCGCATTTTTGATGACGATTGCATTTTTGATGACGATAGCATTTCCCTTAACACGGCACAGTAAATCTCCTTCAGTAATCTGTTTTTTCGATGCATGCGAAAAATAACCTAATTATGATGACGACTGCAAAAAATATGTCGGTCGACTGAGGCTCATACAAAACAAAGCGACTCACGAAAATACATTTAGATGACTGAATCATTGAAAGACTAGAGGCTGAAAACAATCATAAAATTCCATAAAACACATTGGGATTGATCATAAAAACCTATTCCTTATGTCGTTCATTCATTGTTTCTTGAAGAAATTATCTTTTTTGAAAATACACTAGTTTTTGATCACCTTAACCGCCAGTGGTCGAAAAAACGACCAGTACATTTTTGCTTGTTTTG
>NW_022600932.1:0-2685 GCF_009176505.1 Sitodiplosis mosellana | reverse complement strand
TAGGGGAGAGTGGGGAATTGTTGACCATGGGGAATTGCTGACCACGTCAGTTTCTCTGACGTTTCAAACACTTTTGACATATCCGATGCTTGTCATCGTCTTGTTTTAACCTAAACTCAATTTCTAATTGGTAGTCAACGTGATCGGACGCATTATATGCTGTGTACGCTATCCAAGTGAATTTTTATATCGAAAAATCAATCTAATTATTTTTTTTGGTGATTGTTTTAAGAAGTTTTGTGCAGATATTTGCCAGGTAATTATTCTAATTTTTCTCGTACGGCAATGCTCTACCGACGCGCAAAATAATTTTCCATAGTCAATGCATGTACATTGCTTATGCGACGCCATTTTCTCAACATATATGTATGGGGAATTGTTGACCACTTTTTGTGGGGAATTGCTGACCACGGCATTTCTTGCATTGCACGTGTCAAAATCGCATTTTATGAACATATAGTGTTGTTTTGATGCAAAATATCGACAAATAATCCACAAAATATATTTTGATGGCATTTTAAAAAAAAAATTTGTGCTATTTTTTCAACTTTTTTTGGTTTTTTGATATTTTGAAGTAATCATGCCGCCTATGACACCGATGCCGCGTTATTATGCCAATAAAGGCTCATCAATCGATTTTGACGCTCTTTTGGAAGGCATCAAGGATGTGAAAATAAATAAACATTCAATCCGTTCCGTGGCTGATCGAATGGGAATCAGTCATAATACCTTGACGCGCTACGTCAAAATTTTGGATGAAGCGAATTTGGATGTTTCAAGTGTTGACGACAAAGTATTGGTGGAATTTCTCGCTGGCAATGCTACACCGGGTAAAAAACCAGTAAGTGATTTTAAAATAAAACATTTTTTTGAATAAATCTAACAACCAAATCATTTTTATATCAGATATTCACTGCGGCGCAAGAAAAGGCATTGATGAATTACTTGATTACTGCTAGCAATGTTTATTATGGTTTGAGCATTGCAGAGCTCAAAAGATTGGCATACCAATTTGCCAAACTGATCGAAGCTAAATATCCAGCGGCGTGGGATGAAAATAAACAAGCCAGCAGTGATTGGTATTATGCATTCATGAATCGCCACAAGAATCTATCGTTGCGTACACCTGAACAGACGAGTATAAATCGTGCAAAATCATTCAATAAAGAAAACGTTGACGCATTTTATAAAAATTTGAGCACGGTTATGTCGGCCAACAATTATGAACCACATCGAATTTGGAACATGGACGAAGCTGGGTTTCCAACTGTACCGCATAAGACTGTTAAAACGGTAGCACAAAAAGGAAAAAAACGTGTTGGAACAGCAACATCTGCTGAAAGAGGCACGAATGTCTCTATGGCTTTGTCGATTAGCGCCAGTGGTCAAACAATTCCAGCATTCTATCTCTTTCCGAGAAAGAAGATGAGCGCAACATACATGACACATGCAAGTAGTGATGCAGTTGGTTTTGCGAACGGCAGCGGATACATGACATCTGCAGAATTCAACACGTACATGGATCATTTCATTAAGTTTTCTGGTGCTCAAAAAGGTTCGCCAACGCTCTTGCTGCTCGACAACCATACTTCACATTTGTCTGTCGAAGCAATCGATAAAGCCATCAAGCATGACATTACAATGTTGTCATTTCCCCCACACTGCACTCATCGCATGCAGCCGTTGGATGTTAGCGTTTTTGGTCCAATGAAGATCATGTACACAAAAAAGTGTCAGGAATGGAAGAATTCGAATGCAACGGTTGCCTTTGACCTACACCACGTCCCTCTTATCGCTGATCAATGCTTGGACTTATGCGCTACCCGAAAAAACATCAAAAGTGCTTTTCAAACAACAGGCGTATATCCACTCAATAGTAACACGTTCACCGAAGTGGATTTTCTTGCTGCTAAATTTAGTGGTGAAAGCCAATCATTCGAAGAGGAAGAAAACGATGTAGATGAAGAAGATCGTCGTCGAATTGTGGTTTTATCTGCAGAAAATGTCGGAGCACATGAAGAAGTGTCAACTTCGGAAGCTTCGGAAGTGGCAAGTACATCGGGAACCACATCCATGGGCACCATATCTGCTGCAGATCTTCGTGACGCATTAAACGCAGTTGGACCAGTTAAGAAAGGTACACCAGCTAAAAAATCAAATCGGGGCCCAAAACCAATGACGACAGCCATTTTAACATCGCCTGAAGTTGTTGAAAAATTACAAAAGAAAGCTGATACCAAGCGTGAAAAATTGGAAAAGCAACAACAAGTTCAACCAAAAAAACGCAAAACTCCGGCATCGTCAACCCCAGCACGAAAGCGTCAACGTGGCCGCATCGAGTCCTCAAGCGAAGAGGAAGACGTTGATTTCTGCATCATATGCAAGAAGGATTTGCCAAAAAAATTGAATCGGAACAACAGCATCAATTGCAACGAGTGCGACCGACCCGTTCACCTGAAATGCGCTCGTATGACTGGCGGCTATTTCACATGCCCCAACTGTGTATCGGAATGATCAAAGTCGCCATTTTTCGATTTTTTCTTTAAGATTCAATCCAAAATGTCTTTAAAATTCATTCAATAAAGTTTTTTCATCATTACTTTGCATAATAAATCGAATTTGAAAGTGGTCAGCAATTCCCCATGATTTTTGAAATTGTCAAAATCGCATGTTTTGGAAGCAGGG
>NW_022600931.1:0-1683 GCF_009176505.1 Sitodiplosis mosellana | reverse complement strand
GAATAATATGGATGTATCATCCATATTATCGAATTTGAGAAAGAGATTGGCGAAAAAATGATATACGTGAGTAAATTTGACTTGTTTTTCAGGAGTCAATCTGTTCATCATAACCTCAATTTTATTTCGTTTACAAACATACGTATCAGACGCTCTGTTCCTCCGAACACACGATTTTGTGCCACCGATCGCACAATTTGTGCCACTGATTGCGTACAGGCGAACGGTGACGGTATTTGTTTAAACGTCAGTTTGCGTGTAAACGGCCACTTGAATGTATTGATTCCACTTAATAAAAATTACAACAGTCTATGAAAGTAATGAAAAAAAATGAAAAATGCTCTCGTCTGTTATGATGTTTCCCATTTTATTTTTTAAACAAAAATGAAGCAAAAGAAAATTTGACTCCTGAAGTTCAGTCAACATTCACATCAACACATTGAAGTTGTACTGTCTTTTAACGACTTGCCACAGCAACATTTATACTAATTCATACAACATACACATAAACAGAAAATTATTTGTTATTTATTGCACATGAATTATCGGGAATCAAAAAAATGCAAATATTTTCTTACACAAATCCTTTTGTTCGTTGAATTGCATTAAACTAACCACTCGAATTATATTCAAAAATAAACTTGTTACTCTCTTGTTGCTTGATTCATTGATTGTCATTGTTTATTAGAAACGTCAATCGCAAAGTGCGGCAAAGTACGAACAATACTTAGGTACTTACAACACTACGCGCCTCTTGCGTACAAGGCTTCGCTGCTATGCTTGGTCACTAACTGTTGGACAGTTAGCGTTACCGTTGATGATGTCGTAGAAAAATGTCAATGACGCGTTGACACGTCGACGGCGAAGACTAATCATGTTCAAGTCTGACAATCGCTGCTCATATGGTGTGATTGAATATTGGTTATGCACGGATGGGTATTCACGACGAGCGTACATAGTGAATTGGCGTTGCACGGATTCAATTTTGTCGCTGTGGATTTTGTGGAATGGAAGCCATACCATGGCGCAGTAGTCGAGGTGAGATTGAACCAATGCAAAATACAGCGACTTTAGTGTGGTAACGTCGGTGATATCATGGCAGAAGCGTTTGACAAAGCCAAGTGCAGCCGTTGCCTTCGAAGTGACCATGTCGATGTGTTTGGCAAAAGATAGCTTTCTGTCAATTAGAACACCCAAGTCCTTGTGTTCAGTCACTTTGTCGATGGTATAGTCGCCATAGGTGTAGTTTGTATCCAAATGCTGACGTTTCTTGTAGATAGATAGTACTGCACATTTTTTGAGGTTAAGGTGCAGCCAATGTTTAAGTTTGTCGATGGCTTGTTGCAATATCTCCGAATCTTGCTGAGATTTGATGATTTTGGCAATTTTGATATCGTCAGCAAACAATAATATCATGATGTCTGGGGGCATTTGATCACGATGTCGTTGATGAACAGCAGGAACAGTGTTGGTCCGAGGTGGCTCCCCTGTGGGACACCCGACGACGCTGTAGAGTCGACCGACTCACTTGCTCCATGTTTGACAAATTGGGTACGATTTTCCAGGTACGACTTAAGCCATGCCAGCATGTTTTGAGGTAGATTGAATGTTTCCAACTTCTGGATCAATATGCTGTGATCAACTCGATCAAAGGCTTTCGTAAAGTCCGTGTACAGGACATCA
>NW_022600930.1:0-3619 GCF_009176505.1 Sitodiplosis mosellana | reverse complement strand
TCCCATATTACGGTAGCCCAACCCTCTGCATCTTGGCTAACATGCACTGCGACCGTTAACGGTAATGACGTTGTCCAAACATTGAATGGCATGTTATCAAATCGTATTGTAGATTGGAAAAATAATGAATACTTTTTATCCATTACACTTCCAAAGGCTCTTCTTTCCGCTCGTTTCATGTTCTTCACCTGCATGTTCCTGAAAAACCACACTAAACGCTGATTGGGTGGTGGACTGATTTCATAAGAGCATTTATTATTAGAAATTTCACCCAACAGTTGACTTTGGTCAAATGGCAACGATGAACTCTGTTGTGATCTAGTCTGTGATTCTGTCGATTTGAGAGAGTAATAGTTGAAGTTTGACGGAATCTATTTATTTAATTGCTAATCATAATCAGTCAATATATCTCAATACTATTTGATTTAATCGCACAATTATTTTTCTTAGTAAATTCATAGAAACCCACCCGATAAAATCAAAACTGTCGCCTCTGGTTCCAATTCATTGACGACGGATTTGGCCAAAAGTAGACGTACACTGGCTTCGAACCTGTAAATTCAGAAGTTATATTGAAAATTGTTTAATTTTATTTCACAATTAATTATCAAAAATGTCTAATAGCTTCTTTGAAACCGCTCAGTAATGAAAGCTCTTATTGGAGCACCATTTTGATTTATTCTACTCAAAATGTGAAATTTCATAATCACTTTTTATCCTTGTTGATGACTTGTGGCGGTTGTTCGTCGATGATAAAGCTCGATTGTATCAAATTGTGTAGAATGGCGGTAGTCTCTTGGAATACTTCCGTTGCAAGAGTGTCAACATAGTGCAATTGACTATGACAATGGTGAATGTCATTCAACAATGCGCGTGTATGCAAAGCATATTCAAATAACACTTCGAATTTTTGCTGTATATCATCAAGTGCACTTTTCATTTCTGGATTCCTGTCCTGCAAATTAGATGGCACTTTTAAGTTTCCATCTCCAAACCCAGCCACAATCTGACCACCTTTTCACCAGAAATTTTCAATGAGAATAGAGCACACAATTTGACTACATTTTTTATAATTTCGCAACAAAATCGAATGAGTTTCTTCCATATGAACCACTAGTTGTCTACTGATTTCAGAGTTATAATCTCGTATTGCCTGTCTATTTTCTTCAATTAGACAACGCGAGTCACGTAAGTTATCGTTGAATTTCTGCACTAAATCACTCATCATATCGTTCGTTCGCGACACCATTTTATTCAATTTCAATTATTTAAATCCACACAAAAAAGGAATTCTACGGATAAATGAATGAGTTATTTCTATGTTGCAATAACTACGAACACAATGCGATTATTGTACTCTTGATTCTATTTTTTTTACAGCGGACCAACAGCCAAAAAATTATTGGACGATCAAGTTACAAGTAAGATTTCGGACTAATGCTTCGTTTGTTGGTGATGTTCCTACGGAAGTCAATTTTAGTTTGCTTTAAATGTTAAAATTTACTCTTTTTTTGCCGAAATGATGTAAAAAACCTAGGGGCATTTCTCACACAAAAAATTTGAGCAAATGTGCAAAAATGTCTATTATTTCTTCTTTTTCATTGAAATTGTAAGAAAATGTACTGAAATGACGATATTGCTTGAATAAAAGTGTTCTGGAAGTAGGTTTTAGTGGATCTCAAGGATCGTTCAGAACTGCTCCCGATTTTGGAAGTGGGTTTTGGTGGATCCTCAGGATGGACCAGATCCGGTTTGACAATGCCCTGGCCCATCCTGAAGATCCACTTCCAGAACCGGGAACAGTTCTGAACAATCCTTGAGATCCAACAAAACCCACTTCCAGAACACAAGTTCAGTGTAAATGAACATTTATTTACACGAATCGATAAAAATTGATCGAATCGGTCCGAACGGAAGAAATTTTTCAAAATTTATAAGAATTCATTCATTCTTTTCGTGAGAAATGCCCCTAGTCAAAAACACAGATTATTGTAACGATGAACATTGACCTATTGTTATTGACCCTTCCAATTTCTAAAGAATTTTTTTCTACATACAAAGATATGACTGAACACACGCTCAGTAGCGTATGTAGCAACTCGATTTTGTCAAGATAGACAAAATATTGAAGAAGAAAAAAAATTGAATCTGGCCAAAAATGTAAAGTGGAACGACGAAAAAAGCAAAAATCAACAGGGCTCTGGTATGGTCTGTCGCACTCTTGTAAACCGCTACTCATTTTCGATCGTGTTACAAGCACTGAGCATGTTTGACGCACGCAATATCAGTTGCAAGAACAAAAGCGGTATTGCAGAAATCGTTCTTTACGAAATGTATCAAGAAATTCATTTTTTTCAACGAATTTTTCTGTAAAATAGCGTTTATTCGATAATCACATCGGCACATATTCGTGCATGAACATTTGGAAGAAAAAAAAGGTAATAAATAAAATCACATACACATTCTTGTTTAACATATTTCGTTGAATTTATTAGATTTCTTGAACAAAGTCAATGTTCAGTCTTTATCATGTTATTTTGATGCGCAACTGATTCGAAAAAAGTTCAGGCTCCGAACAATACGCGTCAGTTTGAAATGCCGCTCCGTGTGACCACTTAAAACCAATCTAATAAGACTGTCGGTGCTCGTTAACAGATAGCATTTATAACGACTTCTCTTGAAATTTACTTCATGTGTTTATTCGTACACTTAAACGTCTATTTATTTCAATCTTTAATACAGGATATTCATTTTCGAATTGTTTTATATCAAATCAGGTTTTAAGAAACATGAAGAAACATTTAATTGTTGATTGTTTTGGAAGTGTTGCTAACATATATGGTTTTGGGACAGCTTTGTAGTTAATCCAACGTTGTCATTGTAGCAATGGTGATGGTATTTCATTGTCGGCTGTACGGAATTCGCCCAATGAATGTTCAAACTACGTAAACACCTTTACGCATAACCCGATCAATGATCATGTGAAAAATTAAAAGAAGAATTAATAGATAATAACATTATCTTATGCGCATTAAAGGTAATATTCGTACGAAGATTTCGGCAAACTCTACGCAAAAAGTAAATGTCGAAAACTGTTCAAACATCTATTTGCTGCTGTTGGTGTATAGTATTCACCGAATATAAGATCATTCGGTCTATTGGGATAGAGATAAGTACATTCGCGGATATTTTTAATTAAATCGCCAATCGACCGAGATGGTTTGGTGTTTTCAAAATCGTAAGAGAGAATCATCGTCATTTTTTTCAACCCAAGCAACCGATATACTACCTGAAATTGAACAATAAAAAAATACGTCATATGTTGTACTGAATCAAGAAAAATGGTCAACATCGAATTCATTACCAATCTGACTGTCGGAGAATCGTAGCAAAAATGTGCCCTTCATTCCATTGTTTACTGAGATGCGATCGCGTTAGTTTTGTAGTATCGTGAAACCAATGGAAAAATGTGAACTCTCGACCGGGCAACGGATTCTTACAAAACTGTGTCTACGTTATTAAACGATCATGCTTTGGTGAAGGGCCGAAGATCTTTTCATCTGCAAAAGAATGTTATTCAACACGGTATTAAAGAGTCAAAGAGGGAATACAGGATAGT
>NW_022600929.1:0-1902 GCF_009176505.1 Sitodiplosis mosellana | reverse complement strand
GGCAATTTTACTTTCGGAAGCTTTACGTTCGCGTTTTGCATGGAATTATTTTTCGTATCGTTTAACTTTCCACACAATGTAACGAATTTCTGTTGTATTTCGTTGAATGAAATTCCATCACACCACTTTTTTTTCCGTAGACACTTTCACTTGTCGATATGTTGCTCTGAATTCAGACCAGATGATTTTCAACTGGTCTAATTGGGCGTTGGCTACTCCTTGAGACACCGTTTCGTTTCGATTTAACATTTTAAAGATGTCGAATAGCTCTTTTTTCTGATACAGCATAACTGCCACTGTTGGTGGAAGCTCTTCTTGAAAATCATTATCAGCATTATCACCGTCAACGCTTTCATTTTCGTCATCGTCGTCCGCCAACAAATCCACAAATTCAATTTCTTTCGTTGTTGTTTTTGCACACTGTTTAATTGGCGTCGCGTTGCCTGAAACACCAGAGCCTGTTGCTGCATTTTTTTCCGTTTGCTGCTTAAAATCCACCATATCTTGCTGAATTTTGCTCCTTATGTCTTGATACCCCGTTTTTGCTTTTTCAAAATGATTGTCGGTAAAATACTCGTCTTTTTTATTTTTTCCCGTCTCGATCAATTCATGATTGGCTTTGTCAAAACTGACCCACCAATCTTGCAATCGTTGTAACCTCTTTTCGAAGTATTCAACCTTGTTTTTTATGCTTTTTCCATCTTTGCTGTAATTCGTTACGAACTTCTTCAACGTGTCCATGCGCTGCTTCTGAGCGGCTAGCTCTTTGCTAATCTCTTCTTGATCGCTCATATTTATACTGAGGTATTGAGACGTTCACGCACAAACCGTTTAGCACACAACAAACCGTATTATTTCTCGATAGAGCTTGTTCACATAAATTTCGTGTGTTGAATTCACTCACTGTTCAAATTACTTGTTCGCTGTCTATACGTGTTCATAAATTTTCATAACAAATTCAACAAGCGATGTTTCAATTGGTTTCGAACGTCGTTTAAAATATTCGTCGTAATGTGTTCTTTTTATTTTAAGATTGTCGAAGGACCAAAAAATGTAAGGGATTACACTTTTAAAGAGTCAAATGAAACACATTCATATTTGCTGAAGGTTTACATAAAACTAAATTCATTTTATTCAAAGAAAGACATGTTTCGATCGTTTACTTTGGTTGACTTTGCATTAAATTGTACTTTGATTGATTTGCATTAAATTGAACTTTTGAACATTGTGAAATAATGATGAAAAAACCTGCTTACTGAAGCTAATTTTACTTTTGCTTGAATACTGTTTATTATTAATTTCTTTGTTCATTCCTGAACATTCTCCCGGGGCAAAAAAAATCTTTAAATAGAAACTTTAAATCAACTTTACGTTAAAATTTTCAAGGAGAAAAAAAATTGGAGAGAAAATAATATTGTATGATTCATTTTTCCCACGGCATTCTGATTTCACTGGAATCGCTGCTCTCGTAGCGAATCCTTTTCATTGCGATTACGTTGCTTTGTCGTGGCTTCGGCATTTGGTTTGTGGTCCCAACGCCGACTTCTATCATTTTTACTTTTCGATGCTCCTTCTTCTTTTTTATGAATTTTGATCGTTTTTTCCATAAAAAGGCCAGAATGTGCAAGATTGTATTCCCGCACAGGCTGCACACCACGTATATTTTTATGGTGCGTTGCGTTTCGGTTACCCTCTCGTCCACCACGCTGCTGGTTTTCAGCTCGGCGATGGTTTTATGGATGGCTATGTCTTCGGTTGCTAGCTTGTCGTAATAATGCCCAACCAGCCAAAAATCAGGGCTTCTCCGTACGCGCTCCACAGTTGATCCAATTGGAGCCGCGTTTACTCCATTTTTTGTCATTGTGGCTAATGCAACGATCACTAGCAGCGAAATCAAAGTTT
>NW_022600928.1:0-10813 GCF_009176505.1 Sitodiplosis mosellana | reverse complement strand
ATTTAAACCGAAACTTGTGTGCGTTTTTCTTTAATTTGATTTCCAATCACTCAAAAGTAATAAAACTTTTATAGCTGGCCAATAAATTAAAACGGCCGACCAAAAAGTTAATCAATACAAAAAACTGGCTGCATACCCATAAAAAGTAGAATTTGGCACCTTAATGTTGTGAATCCAACTAGAATCAATATCAGTTAATATCAAGGAAAAAAAATATTGCTTCATCGGAACATTTACATTGAAGTTGATTTTGACTAATGCGCTATAGCGTCTGATAAATTTATTAATAACCACTTCAAATCGTGCTTCGCTCGCGATGTAGAACATATTGACACGTTTGCTTTGCTGTTTTCTTTCTTACTTTGCCCCTTCCAAACGAACGAAGCGATAAGAATGAATGGATTTCCAGGAAATTTTAATAGAACAGATTGAAGTGTGGCTGTGTATTCCGAAAACCATTTGAGATAGTGCAAGGTCAATACATCGACGTGAATAGCGTATGAAGTGGAGAATTAGCTGCTCAGTCACACAGCAGTCATTGAGCGGTGAAGTTGAAGCTAGAATCGAAGAAAATAATTTTTCTGTTCATTCTCGAATAAACTGGTTCGAAGGTTTGATCCCAATCCCAGTTGGCGGCGCATCTTTTTTCTTAAAAGTAACATTACCATCGTGTGAAAAACGTGTGGCCAGGCCGAATTGACGGTGATTTTCTAAGAAAATTAGTGGCTAGTTTGCAGTTTGAATCAAGTTTGTAAGTCCAATCAAAGCCATTGATTGTATCAAAAAGACCAATAAACAGACAAACTTAATGAAATTCACACTCTTTTGCAGTGGTCATTGAAAAACAGCGCTGTGTTTAAATAAGAAATTCATTTATTTCAATATTTCACATTCATCAGTTTACTATATTCACATGAATCGGAAAGGAAATGACATAACATTTAGTCCCATTGATAAGTTTTGCCAGGTGTAGGAACTCCTGCAATTCGTGTTCCGGTTTCAGCAACACCCGATTCACTGAAACGAGACAAAATAAAGATCAATAATGAAAGAGAAAACTCAAATAGTTGCTTTACATAAAAGACAATGGAAAAGACTGGTATTTTATTTTTGGTCGACTGACATCCATAGATAACATACCCGGAGCCAAGCAAATTTTGTGTTAGATCAATTGGTGGAGCAACTTCTCGTCGGGGATCACGGCTTTCATAGTAATTTGCTGATAATCTGAAAGGATACAAGGAAGGGATGTTGATTTAATTCAATGTGATGACACGGACAGAATATGTAAACAAAACGTACTTGTGTGCTGGGCCATCGGGAATATTTGGCGGTGGTTGATCACGTGCTGAACATTCAGGTTCGAATCTCAATGCCAAATTATGATCACGCTAGATAACAAAATGAAGAGAATAACTTGTGTTATTTGGCAGTAGTACAGGATAGCAATGTTGTCACTCTCAAACTTATATAACTCAAAACAAATGATTCTAATGTGCGACTTGATTTATTAAATATGCCAAAAAGTGAATTGCCAATTTTACTTACGCCTAAGATGACATTTCTAAAAATTTTCGTCAAAAATCCAATATCTCGCTTTGCAACCTGGGCCATTATGTTGGTTGAAAATCCGAAATTTTATAAAATAACCAAAACCAAGTCGTTCACAAGTCTATGTGATTTCAGTAGTGTACGGGCTCTTGTCAAAGTGACAATGACACTTCTGATGTGTGGAAAGATAAACGCATATCAGTAGCGACCCCAAACGGTTGACGAAAGCACTACGTGCTAGAGCTCATGCTCATAATGAAATATTCAAAACAGAAGAAATGCAAAATACACGCTTTTTTAAATTCATCCTTTCAAAAGTTTATTTATATATTTTGTGTGTTATTCTTTTCAATTCAATTCACATTCGAAATTTTCCTCATACAATTTTTTCTATGCATTCAGATGTGAAACTTTGTCATCTCTCCACCATCCACAGGCAATAGTATTCCAGTAAGAAAAGATGCGGAATCGCTAATCAAATACTCTATGGCTGCCGATGTATCGGTGCATTCGCCGGCTCTACCAACGGGATAAACATCCTTGAGACTGTCTACAAATTCATCAGCTTGTTCTGAAGAAAGTCGAAAGCCCGATGTGAGTATCCCGGTTTTGATAACACATGGATTGATAGCGTTTACTCGGATGCCTTCAAAAATCATTTAACAACGATTACTTTCAAGCCAATATATTTAAAAGTAAATCAGAATTTTTGTTTTAATGCGAGCTCAATTAAACATTTCTTCTATTATTTAGATTACCTTTTGGTGCCAAATCCAATGCTGTGCTCTTTGTAATGGCATTGCATGCATATTTTGAGATGCAGTATGAGAATAGATTTGTTTTTACACGTAATCCGGCCGAAGATGATACGTTAAGAATGTTTCCTTTTGTCTTCTCCAAATATGGAACAGCCAGCTTGGACAGTTTAATAACGCTTGTTACATTTGTTTTCATGATGCGTTCATACTCGTCCAAATCAACGGTTTCAATGGTATCTCTTGACAAAATGCCAGCGTTATTGATTAATATATCTAATTTGCCAAAATGTTTTATCGTTTCAGTGATTAATCGTTCTGCTTCAGATGAAACTTCCGCCACAATCAAGAGTGGTGTTGGGGCACCAGCATTTTTAATCCGATCACCCACTTCGTTTAGTCGTTCTGTATTGCGACCAACCAAGGCAATGCTTCCGCCCTTTTGCGCCAAGTGCTCTGCTGCATGAGCACCTATTCAGGAACTCGCGCCCGTGATTAAAACAATTTTACCGTCGAAACTCATTTCTAACTTTTGATCTTTCACTGGTAACGATCAACTATAGACTATTCAGCGTAGCATTCAGTATATTTCAATTTATGGCTTCGGAATGAACATGCAACTTGACAAGAGGAATGTTTACAAATCGAATTGCTTTATCAGATGAATGCATGACATTTTAAATTTCCGCTGCTTTATTTCTAAAAAAAGACGTTATTTAGAATCAAAACACTGATAAAATCAACTAGATTTTCCGCGTTGATAACATGTTATCTACAGAAATTTTGTAATTGTGCTGCAATTTAATCAATTACTATTTCAATTTTCTTTTTCATCAAGTGCTTCAAGTAAAGAAAAAACACAACAATCCACTGATTCGTAAATTCTTCAGCAAAACCATCGTCGATTTCGGATGTCAAGCCTAATTCCTCAAATTTCATGCAATTACATCATAGCGATACAATTTCTGAAAAAATTGTGTTTAGAGATTTTTTTGGAATTTAGCAACAATATTCACGGACAAACAAAGCGAATTCATTTCGAACGGAATTAAAAGTAATGATGTCAAAATGTTTGAATTCTCTCTCTCTCTCTTTTATGCACAGTTCAGACGGGCGAGATACGATTTGTAGATACACATAATATGAACCCTAACATGAATGAATCTGGCGTCAGTATAAATTTTATTTTTACAGTTAGAAAGATTTTTCTGCACATTTTACAAATTTCAATATGAACCTGACCAAACGCTTCAATTGACTATCGGTGGTTTTCAAGGGCTCATACTAAAAACGATTATTCAGAACCGTTAGGAGCATGAAGCAGCAGCACATTAAGGTACCTTTGCTGATGCTACTTTTGTAGTTAGTATTGAAATGGAATTCGATTGAATAAGGTCCAAATCTTGCGTTTGAAAGAAAATGACGACAATTTATGATCAGGCATGTATTATTTTTCTATTTTTTATACTCATTATTACTTTAAAAAAAGAACTCATCCAATTATTCAATTAATTCAATTGTTGAGCATTGGTGTTCCCAAAGAAGAAACGTTAACCTTTACACAAAGTATTAAAGTCAGCGGCTATGTACTATTTGCTAAATCAATTCTCATTTTTAGGCCATTCAGTTTGGAATCAACTATTATACGGAATTGCGAAGGATAAAATTGCATCAACAAGTCTACTCAACTGATACGAATCGACTTACACTACAACGGCCTGTCCAGAATATTATCGATTGCGATGATGTAGTGCGTAACGATGCAATTGACGTTGGACTAAAATGCTATTTTGCAGCTAAAGAGATACAAATACAACAACAACCTATTGAATTTCAATGCGATGTCTGTGGACGAGATTTCCGATCAAAGTTTGGGTTACAACAACACAAGGAAACATCTCATACATCAATGTATGTGCGGCCCAAGTGTTCAATTTGTGCGAGAGTGTATTTGAATAGCTCAAATCTCAAAAGACACTTGAAGACACATGATCAAGTATCCTTTTTGCAAATACTTGGACTATGTCCCACAGCACACTGTCATCTGATCCGAAAGAATGGATCCGAAAAGGATTATAATTTTCCTTCCAATGCATTGAAGTTTTTTGAACGAAAATGTCAGAAATCGCGTCGTTACAGATGTGTAAAATGTTGGAAAAAATATTGTTCGAAACGTTGGTTCGATAAACATGCCGTTAGTTGTAAATAAAAAGATTACATTGCTCTAAACTACACACTCTTTTTTCTTGGACACATCGAAATTCGCGCTCCTTATCACTTAATTTGCATCATATGATAAATGCGAGTGACGTCATCGATAGCTCGGGAATTGAAATGAAACACACGAAAAAATATTCGAGTAACGAAACAATGTGATATAGATCAATTGACCCTTTAATGCATACAACCGCCTCTAGACGGGCAACATTTGAACACCTGTAGAACGTAAACCGTACATCGGATCACATTGCTTCAAGGAAAATTTTTATTTGTCAATGTTTTCTCTTTATTTTTGTCTTTGGCAATATTTGTCTATGTAGTGTGATTGTAAAGTTATAAACAAAAAAGTGTGCGAAAACAAAAATTTGACAAAATAAATTATTCGAACTTCAAATTAGACACATTTTTGACACTTCTAAACAATGGATTTGGTTGTTCTCTGATTTATGTCAATCGCATTTTCATTCACAAAGTCGCATGTTCATTCAAATCGTCTATATTTAAACACTTGTCCTGGATTTTATTACAATGAATGTGTTCAAGATACTTTTAATCAAATTTAATACAAAAAAGAAATTCCTACGACGAGAAAATCGAATTCGGTTTCGATTTTGCGTCGATATAGTGTTCGATTACAAATGAATTCTAATTGTTTGCATGCTCTAATCAATCAATGATGACAAATTTGATTGTGTGTTGTTGTCGTTTTAATTTCGAAATCGATCATTGCTTAAAACAAATTCTTGTCCAAGAAGAAGGTGGGTAATTGACATGCTAAGACTGTTGTTGATATTGTTGATTGAAAATTGTCGTATTTCGTGTAATCACCGGCTGTTTTGGAAACGGGAATTATTTACAAATTAGTAGGTAGTTGCCAGTTTTACAAAATAAGACACCGTTGAACTCCTTTGACTTGTTTTTGTTCACACCAATAACAAAACAGGATGCAAGAAAAAAAACCATGTGTGTCTGAAATAGTGTCTTACCCGTTGTAGTAGAACCATTGTTGTTTTTTACGTTTGAAATTATGCCATATTCGGCAAAAACTCGCGAATTTATCCATGAATGAAACATATCGTGATTGCATAAAAAAAAACAAAAAGTGTAATACGACAAAATGTGGTAAAAATCTTATTGTAGCTGTATTAAAAGCAAAACATAAAAAATCTCAGTGTGTGTTGGTGTGCTTGTTTTCAACTGCACCAAATTCGTATTGCGTTAAGTGAAGCGCAACGTTAGCCTAGCTAGCATGTACGTAGATCAGAACTTACGGCTTATGCCGCACGTATTGTTTGATTTGACAGTTCTAAAGACTAAGATATAAATTATCATTTGCGGTGATATGAATGATGCCTATGATAAAATCGATGTTTCTGCTCAATTTTATCGCGGTTTCATGATGTTTCTGTTCATTTTGGAAGAACTTACCGGCATTTTTTTTATAATGAATTCGTAGTCACAACCGCTAATTTTCATTCGCTAGACGAATTGACTGAAATATAAAACTCAAATGCTATCTCGGCCGTTTGATATCAAACGTAACACGCATAATCAAACCGACGACTTTTTCATGTTACTTCTTGTTCCGCATATGTTTATTTGATATCGGCAGATTTTTTTCCCGGCTCAATTGTTTAAAATAACCGATGTGTTTCATTTTTGTCACACCAATGTGAAATGACCGACCATGATTACACACTCAAACACAACCAATAGACAAATCAAATTTCAAACGAATCTACATTGCAACCATTGAGCTATTCAATGGAACACACGGCGCTCATTGCGTTATTTTAATTTTTTCGACTGATTGATCGGCCCGATTGGTTTTGTCTCATCATTCATTACAAGACACATAATAATAGATCACATCATTCTTCTCTTGGTTCATTTTTTGGGTTGAGTACGCACTAAAACGACACCAGCAACGTAGTGAAAAAAAAAAAAATAAAACACAAACACTCAATCGAGGTTTTCGCACTGGACGCACACATACACACCGCTGGCCATACATTGTAGCAATAAAAAGAGTTTGAAGGAAACTGTACTATTGATGACAGACGAGCTGCTCCATTCGTTTCTGTACCGTGCGACAAAATTTAAATAGTCGAGAAACGTGCGTGAATAAAGGTTATCTTACACAATTCGATCTCATAAAAATGGATACAACTAAGTAAGTTTTTCAAAGTTATAGCTCTTTTTTCATCGTATTCACATAGCAAAATTGATAAGAGTATTTGATCGAAAAAGCAACATAAAAATCATAAATTCCATTGTGGTGATAAAGTAATGAAAAAAAAGCAGTGAGTGTCAATTCGACGAGATGTGCATGAACTAATTTTGCATGCTGCTGTCGCTGTTTCGCTGTTGTTGTTGTTGTTGTTAATATTTCATTCAAATTCATGTTGTTTAAGAAATTATGAAAGTAAATTATGCAGCGAAATGTAAACCATTAGCCATTTGACAAAGACGATTTTCGTTTTTTTTCTGTCGTGTCAATGCTAGACAAAAATTCGTACATTCAATTAGTAGAACGGAAAAATATTTCATAGAAGAGAAAAATGGCAAAACAATAAGCGTTCGGAAACTTGTGGAACACGGTTTCGTATTTCGTTTGGTATTCCCACACTATTTACACTATCACCCGAAAATTCTCACAATGAAAGTGAACTCGGTTTGACACGAACAATGATTATTATCATTTGGCAAACCCTTTCATATTTCTCCGCCACTCTATTCCATCTCATAGATTACACGAACACCTTCGCCACACACACACGTATCTAATTACGAATTATGTATGAATTTATCACATTTCCACGTGGTCAGGTGAATATGATCCGGCAATTATATACTTAATTTGCTGTAAAACAAACTTCCCGCACCAATTTTGTGTTCTGCAGTAAAGACAAGAGAAACGATTAATTGAGTCGTCTTTTTTTCTCCTTCTTCTTCATTCTCCTCCTCCTCTCGTTCCATTCGCCTGGAGTCTAGTGTTTAGCAAACATGAATTTTTTATGTCTTGCAATCATAAATGTGGATGAATCGATTGAAGCCTTCGGAAGTGCGCCTGATTTTACATTTCAAGTCACCATCATCAATATTTCATTGTAATTTTCTAATTGTGTAAATATTCCGACATCCAGTTCGACTATTGTTCACATGGACTCTCATTGGAAAAAAAATTAATAATTATTTCGTGGAAATTCCATTGGTTTTCCAAAAACGATTAAACACGCCACTACACTTAGCAATTTCAGTGTGGCTTTTGTCTCAAACTACACCAATCCAATTGACCAATCGAAAAGAGCATAAAACCTCTAAATTTTCCAACACACACACGAAAAAAAAACTATAAAGGAAATTATGCGAGCAATCTTTTTGATAGCAACCATCCAAAAACAAAGCGTATAATTATAGTAATTTTACATGATTTGGATAAAATAAAATGAATGAAACAAGACCGAAGACGATCCAAGAGGTTTTGTGTGTGTGAGTCGTCAAATCCTTCGAATTTTTTTCAATTTGATTACACAAAATAGGCCAATTTTCATTCAACTGTTTTGAGCTACTTTGAGGTTATTATTTTGGAAATGCCATTCATTAAACTTACTTCTTTTTTTCAATTTCAGGTGGCGATGAAAAAAAGTTCAAAAAAACTTACATGGTTCATAGTGATGTGGAATATTTTCATGGTGAGTTGTGCAATTTTTTTGAGAAAGATGAAAACCAACAAACCGACGAAACTAAGGCGGCTATTCAAAAAGAATTTCGTTATCTTACGAATCGGTAAATAGAATATAGAATATAGAGGGAAAAAGAGTTTTTTTTAAAGATTGTTTCTTTTGTCAGATTCAATGAAGAATTTATACGAGTATTTGGTCCATCGAATATGCGCGGCGCCTCAAGCGGCCTAGGTAAGTATTTATGATTGCAGGGAAGAGAAAAAGCAAAGACATTTTTTTGGCTTAAAAAACACATGACATCAAATTATGTTTTCAATTCGATCTAGGAGGGGTTGGCGGAATGGTCGGAGCTGCGCACAATTTCAAGATTGATATGAATATTTTTTTTGAGCGAATGAAAACCAAAGAGTTGAATACAGTGGAAATCTATGGAAATCTCAAATCCTTCGAAAATGTGTAAGTTAATTCCTTTTGAAAAAAAAAGAAAGAGTTTAAGAAGGTGGTGTGAAAACAGCAACACAAATATTATTACCAATTTGATGTTACCGTTTTTTGAAAAGAATTTCTGTTTTATATAGATTCAAAATGGAATTCCGACGCCGGTTTGAGCCATGGTCACCAAACGTATTTGTCGAGCAATTAGATTTTGGTTTTTCGACAACAGAAGCAATGGAAGCAATGGTGGAATTGGTAATTTCATTTGATAGAGAACCATAAACAACAACAACAGCAAAAACAAGAACAATAACCACTACAACAGACTTTTGAACACTTTTTGTGTAGGGTCTATTTTAAAACCAGTGTCTCAAAATATTATTGTACAGCAGGAGAAAGAATTATTCTTCGTATCTGTATTGAAAAATGCTAAAGAACAAATCGATTCGAATTAGGATTAGAACAATAATGGTCTCTCGTCGCCAGCAATCGCCAAGAGAAATCCAAGCCCCTCCTTGGATGTGTTTCAAAAGAGAGAAAAAAAAACGTTTAAAAACTCCAACGAAAATAACAATCAATGCAAATTACATATCGACATTGCATGATTACAACCACAACAACAACAACAAAACAACCAAAACAACAGCAGTAACAACAAACAAGAACAACAACAAATTTAACAGATATGCTAACGAATACAATAAAGCGTACAATTGTAATAATTTAATTGAAATAAACTCACAATAAGCCTAGGATAACCAAATATCTCGCTAGCAAAAGCAAAAAAAAAAAAAAAAAATTGAAACCAGTTGTGTAAATACAAAATAAAATCTTTTTCGCACCATGTCTTTGTTCCGGATTTAAAAGAAAGAAGAAAAAAAATTGTAGAAATTGTTGATTCGCGACATATACACTAAAAAAAAATTGTTAAAACACTAAACATTTCACTTGTAAATCGATCGAAAAAATATATATATTGCTGCCCTTTGTTATACATGCAAAAAAAAAAAATCGAGCAAAACTAAACAAAAAAGAACAACTCAAAAAAATAAGAATATTATTATTACAAAAAAAAAATATATTGTTGAATTCAGTCTAAATGACCACATGTGAGGAATGGTATGATGATATCGAGTATTCGAGAGATACACGATCGAAGACGAGAAACAAACCAACAGAATTCCTTCCAAATGCATTTAATTACAAGATTTCTAAACGATCTTATGCTAAAATTACGTATTTCATTTTCCATTTCATTCAATTGTTTCCATCGAATCCAAATCAGTTTTTTTTGTTGGTTTTAAAAATTAAAACACGAAATGTACCATAAAAAAGCGAAAATTTCCCAAATGTTTCGAATTCCAAAATTGACTCTATAGCACCGTTAGCCTTTAGCATTTGTAGAATAGTAAACAGAGCGACGATTTAAAAAAAACGCGTATTAATAATATAATAGCAGAATATATTGTTTCTCCAGTGATTTTAAATGTACCCCTTCACCGGTGTACACCAGGCAAACGTGTTTTTTTTTCATTTTCAAACAATATCGTTCATTTTACTACAATGTTGCGCGACTGTTCTCTCTTCTTTCGGTCGTTACGTATTCAGTTGGAAACAAGTCATTGGAAATATTTGGAAAATGGGATAGAATTTGAATTAAAAATGAATGAATTTTTGCTAGCTTTTTAAATATATTGATTGAGAGATGAATGATGAGGCTTGGACAAGGCAACGGGCAGATACACAACGAAGTAGGAAAGGGAATTTAGTTTTTGAAGTGAAACATTTCGAATTCAGATGAACGGAGGAAACACAGTACGGGAATTGGTATTCCAAAGGCTTTGTTGATCGATACATTTTCTTTTTGTGCATTCAATGTAACCATGTTGACTATTTGAAATAATTTTTCTAGCATTTTCAACAACAACAACAAAACCCATTTAATTTCTCAACCAAAATGCTTAGAATTGACTATTGTATTTAAATAAAACAAAAGGCAAACATCCACACACACACACACAATGTTAGTTTGACCTGTAATATATGAAGACAACCAAACTGTTCTTATTATTTATGAAACCCAAACAACAACAACAAAAACTATATTATATCAAAATAAAATGTATTTAAACCGAAACTTGTGTGCGTTTTTCTTTAATTTGATTT
>NW_022600927.1:0-2649 GCF_009176505.1 Sitodiplosis mosellana | reverse complement strand
AGTCGAGTTTGGGAATAATGAATAACTCGTCCGAAAAACTAAACAGCGTTTATCACGCAAATTACAGTTTTTCTTCAATAGCCTCGACAACTATAGCCAAGTTCATCGAGGTCAGTAGTACGGGTGAATGAACGTTTACGACCAAACGATTGCGAATAGCACGATTTGACTCGATCAGTCAAAAAGTGAGAGTCGATTTGGTCAGTCATATTTTGTCTGTGTTTAAAAACATAATATGATGACTTTTCGTAATCGTTCAAGTTTAGTTTTGATAGCAGTATACGGGCACCAACAAACTCACTTTTTTCAACCACTGAAACTATCACTTCCAATTTTTCATTTGACTTGAAACTGGAGTTAGATTGTTGTACTTTTTGCAATAAATCAGTTATAATTGTTGGTGAAATCTGACGTAACTCTCGATAATTTAAACCAAAAATGTTACCATCGGCTGTTGAATCAAGTCTAAATTTTATACCGACGAAATCACGGGGTTGTTTGCAAAACGTTTCTTAGATAATTTATTTGTTCACTAAAGCATTTATTATACGTAAGTAAACATTGTATTTTCATACTTCAATCAGAATTTCATTCGAAAACAGTTGTTTCACAGTGAAAAAAAATATTTTCGTGCAAAAATGTCTTCCCAAAAGTGCATTTCCAAATGTTCATCAGGCTGTGCGATTTGTAATATGATGTGCCAACTCCGGCGAATAATTTTGTTTCATTTAAAAATTTCAAAAACCAATTGAAAATTCCGTCTATAATATATGCAGACACTGAGGCAATGATGAAACAACCGGAAACAAAGGTATTTAGTGAAGATTGCTCAACATTTGCGCATAATGAACATGAATTGCATAGTATCGGTTATTATTTCAAGAATGAAACTGATGAATCAAGATCACGGTATGCATATCATCGTGATGCGGATTGTCTTGAATGGTTCATGAATGAACTAACAGAAATTGCAGAGGAGATTTATGACTTTTTGGAAGATAAAATGCCAATGGTTGATTTAACAAAAGAAGAAGAAGTTTTATTTCAACAATCTACCAACTTACGTATCGAAAATGTCTTTATCGTTTACAACAAACGGATGAGAGTTGATATTGTTGGAAGCGTAAAACTTAAATAAAAGTGTAAAATCAGTTTAGCGAAAATCCCACTGATTGAAAATAAAAGGGAAAATTAAAGTGTTGAAATAAAATAAAGTGTTGGAATAAATAAACCACCAAAACACAAAAAAATTCTAAGTGTTTTATTTCATCATAAACAGATATATTCAAATGAATTTTTGTTAAATCTCATATCAATCTCAGTGGTGTAAACGCGAAACTTTTTATTGTACGCAGACTTGTTTACTGCGCTTCGCAAGGTTGAGCCGGCAAATTTAAAGGGTTTGGGCATAAAATCCAAACGCGTTATGCCCAGTTGCAGTCCCGAAGAAACTATGATGGTCTTTATGGGTAAAGTTCATAAAAGTGTTGATTTCGGCCATGCTATTGAAGGAGACCAGTAGTGTAGATTGGTAGTGATGGAAAAAGTTAAAACAAAATGAAATCATATTTTTGCAATCGTTTATATCACATGAGCATACCAACTGCAATTATTGAGTACGCATTTAGTGGAAGCTTCTGTCGAGTGGAATTTAAAGTTTCAAACTCAGCATTCGGTCAGCGTATACGTGAATTCGAGCTGGCGAATAAAGGATATAAGAACATTGAAGAATTTTTATTGAACGCGTTCGAATTATATCATCTGAAAATAACCGAAGCTGTGACAGAGTTCAATTTAATAAAAATTCTTTCATATTTTAGTGCAGAATTTGAACGGTCGTTTCATGTAGATGATCAAAGTCATGGATTATTAGAAAAACGTGAGATTCATTTACCAACGAAAATGCGAGAAATTGATTCATCGACCAATTTGAGTGACCATTTTCAAAACGATTTTTGTGTGAACTTTTATATTGCTCATAATGAAATCAATTAACAATTTTCTGTATGTAAGCGGCATACTATTTGTGTGAACATTTTTTCAATTGTTTGTCAAAAAAAAAAAATAAAAAAAAAATTTCAATTGAAACATACGCGCCAACATTCTGTGTTTTATTTATTATGCTTTTGAATCAAATAAGTTCAGTATTAATTTTACGATTGTCAATCGATCAGTGAACATTTTAACGCAAGACAAAAAAGATGTTAAATAACATGGACCGCAAATACACTAGATGGTATTTATACCGAGTCAATTCAACCGCGCCACGACGACTTTTTGTGCTAAAACATGGTGTGAACACCATTGGAAGAGGTGCCGATTCGGATATCCAAATTGAATAAGAGCTGTGCTGCAAAAATCACGGCTACATTTATGTGGAGAGCAACAACATCCACATAATTGACTCATCAGAGTTTGGCATTTTTGTAAACAATGCGACTTATGCGAGTGATTTGGCGAAAATATACCCAGACGATCGGATCTATCTTATACGCAACAAGAAGAAAACTGAGGAGATTAGGAATGATTTTAATTGCGGCGGATTTGAATTTGTTCTTAAACACACCGACGACAAAGAACCAGATGAAGAAGAACATAACTTTTAAGTTGATTTCTTAATTTTTATATGCATTTTATCACATCAATAAA
>NW_022600926.1:0-3191 GCF_009176505.1 Sitodiplosis mosellana | reverse complement strand
ACACCAACGTTAAAAACTGGTATCGTTGACAGCGACGCACCAAGCAGTAGCAAACAACAATCAACACCAGAATTGAACAGGTCGATTAGAACCAAATCAATCGAGGACATAATCGCGGAAATAGAAACCGAAGATCTGAATAACAGTGACGGAGAAAGTGACAATCCACAGGAGGAACGTGTTTCACCGGATTTGGATCAACAACTGCGCGACGTACTCGGCGGAGAATTAACATTCATACAAGAAGAAATAACTGACGAAACAATGCCTCAAACGAAGGAATCATTTTTAAAATTTGCAGCGTCGGTCTTACAACACAATTTCGACGGAAACCCAAACAAGAGAGATGGTTTCTTGGCACAGGTCGAGCTGATAGAAGACGTGGCGGAAGACGCACAGAAAGCAACATGCTTCAAGTTTGTCAAAGCCAGGCTAGAAGGCAGAGCGTTGGAAGCAGTGGGAACTGATGCACAAACAGTGCAGGACATCATCGACGCGCTAAAAAAAGATATAAAGAACGAACCGTCTTCGGTGATCGAAGGTAGATTGGCAGCACTGCGTCTAGAAAAGGGAAACTTCACCAAGTTCACTGAACAAGCTGAAAAACAGGCAGAATCTTACCGACGAAGCTTGGTGAACGAGGGCATCAGCAGAGGAAAGGCGCAGGAGATGACAATCAAGAAAACAGTGGAGCTATGCCGCACTACCGCAAGGAGCGAGATAGTAAAATCGGTATTATCTGCCACGAAATTCGACACGCCATCCGAAGTATTGGCAAAATACGTCACCGAAAACGACCTTGCTAGGAAAGAAAAGAAAGAAGCCGACAATTTCAAAAACAAAAACCAAAAGCAGAATGGAGGCAAGAAAAACTTCCAAAAGCGAAACGACAAAAAGGACGATAGAAACAACAAGGGCGGAAAATTTCAAAAATTCGCTAAAAACGACAATAACCGCGGCAATCGCAATAATCGCGGGAATGAAACAACAATTCGACTCGTCCAGGGAAACGGCGCGGCCCCGTCAAGCGACGGGAGCCAAACAAACCAGGCAGGACAGGAACAGGTGTTCCACCTACCCTACAATTAAAACAAATTTTACACTTCAAAGACACGGGAGACTACTCCGACTTTGTCTCCGTGTCATCACCAGAGTGCAAGCACAATCTGCTACTACTAATTGACACAGAAGCTTGCATCTCAATTGTAAAAGAATCAACAATCGACAAATCGAAAATCAATACAAACGAGAAGATAGTAATGAAGGGAATAACGTCGGAAAGAGTCGAATCAATCGGATCGATTCTATTAACAATAGTAATTAAGCATTTATCCATAGAACATAAGTTCCACGTGATACCCGATTCATTTCCAATACCAAGCCATGGTATTCTGGGAAAAGACTTCTCAAAGAGACATCATTGCATAATCAACTACGGCAACATGACGTTTAGCATAAACCCGAAAAACCTACCGTCAGCCGAGATCGAAATACAGAACGAAATAATCAGGAACGTGGTCGCGTTGCCACCCCGTTCCGAGACATTCAAACTGTTTCGTATTCGAGATACAACGTTTCCTTGCGTCATTGAGAGCCAGGACGTTGGCGAAAACGTATACATACCTACAACGATCGCACAATCACAAGAAACGTGGGTGCGGGTATTAAACGTTAACGAAACGATGAAATACATCCAAACGGATGCGTTGAAAACCTCAAAAATTGAACATTTCGATGTATTCAAAATAAAAAACGAAAGTATTGCAACCAAAAATAACCCAAGATGGGAAAAACTAAAAGAAAAATTGCAATCAAAAATTCCAGAACACATAGGAAGCAAATTAGTGCCTTTGTGCCACGAATTCGAAGAAGTTTTTCATCTCGAGGGAGATAGAGCTTCGACAAATAACTTCTTTACCCAAAAATTGGAACTGCGGGATCGTACACCCGTCTTCGTAAAAAATTATCGACTACCGCATAGTCAGAAAGAAGAAATCCGTACACAAGTGAAAAAATTGATAGACGACGACTTAATCGAATTAAGCACGTCGAACTACAATTCCCCGTTGTTAATCGTGCCGAAGAAAAGCACAGATGGGAAGAAAAAGTGGAGACTTTGCGTTGATTATCGATTACTCAACAAGAAACTCATACCCGATAAACACCCGTTGCCTCGTATAGATGAGATCTTAGATGGTCTTGGCCGGGCTAGATATTTTTCGGTGATGGATCTGCACAGCGGATACCATCAAATCCCCCTCGCGAAACAGTCGCGACCACTGACTGCCTTTAGTACGGACAGTGGGTACTACCAATTCAAAGTTTTGCCTTTTGGCATAAACATTGCACCTGCGGCCTTCACGAGAATGATGACGATTGCTTTTGCGGGTCTATCCCCAGAGCAGGCATTCATATACATGGATGACCTCATAGTCATCGGGTCCTCGGAAGACCAACATCTGGCAAATCTGCGCAGAGTTTTCGAAACCTGTCGCAAGTTTAATCTAAAATTGAACCCAGAAAAGTGCAACTTTTTTCGCACTGAGGTGTATTTCTTGGGACACAAATGTACGAGAGACGGAATCTCTCCAGACCCAACGAAATTGGCAGCTGTAGCAAAATATCCGAAGCCTAAAAATGCAGAAGAAACGAAACGTTTCACGGCTTTTGCTAATTATTATAGACGCTTTATAGAGAACTTCTCTGATATTGCTCAACCTCTGAACGAGTTGACCCAAAAGCGCAAACCATTTATTTGGACAAAAACACAGGATAACGCATTTGAAACGTTAAAACAGAAGCTTTTGACAGCACCCGTATTGGCCTACCCGGACTTTACGAAGCCATTTAAAGTCACGGTCGATGCGAGTAACGCAGCATGTGGCGGTGTATTGTCACAGGAGACGGATGGTATAGACAAACCCATAGCGTTTATTTCGAGAACGTTCAAAAAGGGCGAACTCAATAAACCTATAATAGAGAAAGAACTACTCACGATACATTTTGCAGTAACGGTTTTCCGACCATATCTTTATGGAACGAAATTCTCTGTTTTCAGTGATCATAAACCACTGATTTATCTATACAAACTTAACAACCCCTCCTCAAAATTGACGCGAATTCGACTGGACATCGAAGAATTCAACTTCGATGTTGTTCACATAAAAGGAACAGAAAACGTCGTAGCAGAT
>NW_022600925.1:0-1054 GCF_009176505.1 Sitodiplosis mosellana | reverse complement strand
ATTGTAATTAATCAAAAGAGATAACGATCAAAAATGCTTATGAAATAGCAAGAAAATGGGATAATTTTTGTGCATCGTAAGAAGTTAACTATTTAACATATTATATATATAAAATGGATGTTCCGAAATCAAAGCCGATAATTTTATTCAAAAAAGAAAAACTAGCCATTTATATTTTATTAAAGAATATGTTTGAAGAATTTTTAATATATATTGGATGATTCGAGAGGTTTCTCTTAAAACTAATCGATGAACAAAATATTCGCTTGAAGATAACTTTTCCAAATAAAAAAAAATAGAAGAAAATTCATAACATCAAATGGTTTCAAATGGCTCTACAGCAGTGACAGACAGTTTTCATCAACATAGCATGAGATAGATTGTACCTGCAATAATTTTAGCAAAAATTCATTCAATCAAATATTTCCCCCATAAATGATCGGCTTCATTTTAAAATACTTTTTTCATTATTTATTTTTTTTTTCTAATTTTATCGGCGCCCATTGTCAAAGTAATCGTTTTCTTCATTTATTTATCAACAAAATTCAATGTCGGTGCTATTGCGTCACATCATGATTGGAAACACAATCAAATATTGGTTTCACTTCATTTGAATCTCGTTCTTTGTTCTTTGTTCCACTTTCATTGTGATTGTGAATTCGATGTCGCATTTCTTTATTTACTTTACGTTGCTTGTATTTGCAAATCACATAATATATTTTTTGCCTTCTTCATTGAACGATTTTGTCGTTTTCAAACTGTGAAATGCATTGAAACATTGTTGGATATATACAACGACGGACGAAAGAATATTTTGAATTTGCAAACATTTTACGGACATATTTTATTACACATTCTATTAACAAATCTAGCGTTATCGCCTTTCTATTTTTTATGATAAATTATTTATGGCTAATACAAAACAACATATTTTATATATTTAAACTTGAAACTAGATGTATTCTTTGGAATATTATTAACTACAACCAGGAAGAATAAAACAAAAATAAATAAATAAAGTGTTTCATCAATAAAATGGAAATTGTGTGTGTGT
>NW_022600924.1:0-9016 GCF_009176505.1 Sitodiplosis mosellana | reverse complement strand
GTATTCGGACTCAGTCACCAGATCGATGTTTGATGTCGCTGTCACTGCTTCAAGTCTTCCATTCGATCGTGTCACCAAACAATCTTCAATGCCATCCGATGGTTCTATCTTGATGTCTGGCTCTTGCTTTATTTCGACTGCAGCACTGCTCATTTTGCGTCGTACACGACCATCCGAAGTACCTTCACCCGGATCCATATCCATAACCGATGTCGGTCTGTCGAACAATCGAAAAAAAAATGAAGAAATTTTTTTTAATGAAGCAGACAGTTCGGATATATTGCTGATGAATGAAATTAATAGAATAAAAGGCATTGTTGCATAACCAATGCCAGTCAGAATGAAATGAATCAGACAGTTGGGACGTGTTTTGTGCAGAGTATTTTGCTGATGCAATTACAGTAAAACACATCAGCATTTGAAGTGATTATTGGCAGTCTGCGAAAATGTGTTGATGAGTTAAATGTGAAGGTGCATTGAAAAATATCAAGTCATATGAAAAACGAAACTCAGAATGAAATCTCACAACTCTCGTCACGCCATACAAAAGTTGTTGACCAAATGTCAAGCAAAATGGTCGCTGTGTTGTTCTTTCAAGGAACGTCGTCAAAGATACGAGGAAAAATATGGAAAATAGCAAATTGAGAACAAACGAATATTTCCAATCAAAATTAAACTTAACACAATCAATGTTGCAATAACTTCGAATTTCAAAATCACCACTGAGAATGTACGTTTATCGCAAAACAAAGAAGTAGCTTTAATTTTATGAGAAAATTGAATGCACCATTCAATGCGTGCCGTGCCGAAAACAACGAAATTCACCAGATTTTCGAATATGAAACTATGCACAAAAATAAATCGCTTTCCAATAAAAACCAATCGATGAATATTCGATTGAAGAATTTCGTTTTTCTCTTTGAAACAGAATAATAAATTTAAAATGGAAAACACATATTTCGAGCACTTACTTTTGGTTGATTTGTTCGTCAATGTAAATGAATACGCGCTTTTTTGTGTGTTTCTCCTTTGAATGGCCGACACAAAGTGGTTGAGTAGCATTGAGTGCTGCGTACGTCGGTTGAGTGTGGCGAGTGGCGTGATCGAATGCTGTTTGTGTGTGGTGTGCCTGTGTTGCTTACTACAATACGTGCAGGTGACAGCTTGCAGCTCAATTCCATTATAATGAAGCAAATTCTGAATGTTCAGCTGTCATTCGAACTGGAATTCATGTTTGCGATTCGCATTCTCGAACAATTTAGTGAATTACTCATTCTAGTCAACAGTGTTTCGATTAAAAGGTGTGGGGATTTCTATAAAGGAAAAAAATCGAAATCATTATGTTAGATGTGAAGGGTATTTGAAGAATTGGTTCATGAATCATGAGCATGAAATGAGAAACAACTTCATGCTAATGCCAATGTTGAACGTTCAACTAACACACCCAACGAAATATCGCGCCACACTCAGTCTATGTTCCTCGCTCAGCTTTGACATTTGATGCTGCACAATAGCAACGACAACCTTTTTTTGGCTAATATTTCCCTGACAAATTGGCCAGCAGACATTTTCGTTCTTTTTTTACACGGACACACGGTATTTGTAAGTATTAAAATATTCGAAATTGCAATTTCATTAATTGAAAAACAAAAGGACTGTGAATGATCGTTTCTATTTACAAATCGAGTGTAATTTTCTGACGAATGAAGAAAAGTCACTTGAATTGTAGATTCTATCCGCGCAATCGCAATTGTCAACAAAAGATATTTTTCTGTTTCGAGAGCATTCTCAATGAAAATGTTTCTGATCGGTCAAATCTCGTTTTCCCTTCATTTGTTTTGTCAGATTTACATCGGTTATGGATATGGATCCGGGTGAAGGTACTTCGGATGGTCGTGTACTACGCAAACCGAGCAGTTTTGCAGTTGAAATAAAGCAAGAGCCAGACATCAAGGAAGAATCATCGGATGACCTTGAAGATTGTTTAGTGACACTTTCGAATGAAAGATCTGAAGTGGATGCAGTGACTGCGACCTCAAACATCGATCTGGTGACTGAGTCCGAATACGATTTCATTCTCAACTTTGATTCGGATGGCGTGAAAGACGAAGTGAAGTGTGAAGAAGAGAAGGCAAAGAAGGAAAAATATTCTACGAATTCGGGTTCGAATGAAAGTAAACCAAACGCTCACGGTGGTCAAGACGATGAGCCAATGGTCGAATCAAACGTCAATCGCAAGAGGCCCAAATCGAGTGACAACAGAAAAAAACGCGATGGATCGAGAAAGCAAAACAAACGAACGATTCCGCGAAATAAGGCGGCGAAGAAACGAGGAGAGCACAAGTGTCATGTGTGTGGTTATGTTGCAGCGCACAAGTGCCATCTCACCAAACACATTCGTATTCACACAGGCGAGAAGCCTTACAAATGCGATGTTTGTTTCAAATGTTTCACACAAAAAAGTAACTTGAATGAACATAATCAAATCCACAGCGGGAAAAAATCATTCGAATGCTCTGTTTGTTCCAAATCATTTGCACATAAAAACACTTTGAATGCTCACTTGCGAACTCACCCTGATGAGCTTCCCCATTCTTGTTCGAAATGTGGTCAACGATTTGCCAGAGAAGGGGCCAAACAAGCGCACGAAAAGCGATGCAAACGACGTCGATTCGAATGCTATCTCTGCGAATACAAATGTTTCGGTAAAAGTGATCAGAAAAGCCACATGCAAGCAAAACACACTGGTGAACATCAATTTCCATGTGGAATATGTGGAAATAAATTCATTCGTAAAGGTAATCTCAACCAACATTCAGCCACCCATCGCGATCAGTTCTCATTCGGATGCGTCAAATGTCTGCGAGGATTTACAAAATTAGAGGATAAAACAGCGCATGAGAAGATCTGCCGCCGTCGTCAGTATCAATGCTACATGTGCGAATATTCATCGCTGAAAACGACCGATCTACGACGCCACATGCAAGCCCATCATACGGGAGAAAAACCATTCCATTGCAAGTGGTGTGACAAGTGTTTCATTCGAAAGGACGAAGCCGAATCGCACATGAAACGTATGCATCAATCCAAAAAGTGAAGCTACGGACAATAACAATAGTTCTAATTGATTTGAATTAAGTCTTCATTGTCATTCATTTGAATTTCTACACTTCATTTACTACTACATCTGTTGATTAGATTTCAGTTGCGTCAATAGCTCTTTCTTTCAGCACAATTCTCACGACACAATTCAATAGAAATCTTCAATAAATAAAATTGTAAACCAACGATTTTCTACTCTTCACTTAAAATTGAACACCAACACGTTTCATCTTAAATCAAGTGGAAATAACTCTACAAGAGACTCATCAGTTTCGACATCAGAATTATTTTCGGATTTATTGTAACATTCATTTTTGCTCTGCTGATTCAATGAAGATTCAAAATGTAATTCAGTTTTTATCTATCCTTTGGTTACCTTCTCATTGATTTGATTCCACCTCTTCCGATGTAAGTACAAGAACAGAAGCTCAGTCTCTTGCTTAAACCAGTGCATTATTCAGCTAATTATTTCAAACTCATGAAAAGGAATTGAATTTTGACGAAAAAACTTGATAAATTTAACATAATCTTATCTTCGATAACTCGAAGGGACGCGAGCATCTTGAAAAGAGATCTTTGATTATGTTCTTGTGTGTTGTAGCAGAATATCCAACGTAGAATGAATAAAGAATGAGCTATCGTTGAAATATGCAGATTGTTTCGATGGTCAATTACCTATTTTAAATTTCCAACAAATTTAGTTGAGTTTCTCGATCCTTCGTTGAAATTGAATCAGTTTGTGATGCGATGACTTTTGAATTTCATCGGATTCAAGTACTGTAGTGAAGAGTCATTTCTCAAATGGAGAACCAAATTGACAAGTATTATTTTATCTGTCTCAGAGTTGATTTAACATCAGCGTTTGGTTCTGTCCCAGAAAAAATATCTAGATATAAACGAGATAATCTCAAAAATGTCCAAATCTATCTAGATATCTTTTTTAAAGAACGAGGCGTAAATTCTTGCAGATTTTTATACCATTGTGCTTTCAAGCAGTAGTAGAGAAGGTACGGACTCAAATACACTGTACTTCAGTACTATTAATTGATAAATAATTATGGCGGCTCCATATTATTGCAAAAAGCACAAATGGTATGAAACCTTCACACGTTCTTTATCTTTTTTTTTAATCTTTTTTCCGAAAAAGATATATATCTTTGAGCTATCTTAAGATAATCTTTTTAGAAATATATCATTCTTTATTCATATGTCAATTTGAGATTTACGTGATTTACCCTGATTTTGAAGTGTATTATTTTTCTATAAATGGGATGTGTATTTTTTTAACAAGTAGGACAAATCTGTAGTGTGAATCATCATTTGGTATCGATCGAATCTCTGATACAATTACTTGATGAATATCTTAATTTTTATCTAAAAAACGACAGATAGATAGTCGAAAAAAAAACTGAAAAGATAATAGATAAGATTTTCGACATTTTTGAAAAATTATCTAGATAAGATAATAGATACTATCTATCTTATCTTATCTTAATATCTTATGTAAGATAGATATCTTAACCAAACGCTGTTTAACATTGACATAAACATGGATTGTGCTTAACGATTGTTTCCAATTAAAACTTTTATTCAATTCATTTGTTGTTTTAACATGATCAAAATCGGAAGATTACATTGATTTTCAATTATTTTCGTTGTTTTTCTGAATATTTCAGACAAAATTGGAATCGACCACGAAATGAAACCAACCATTCATTGTTTTTTTTTTGTTTTTTTCCGCATATTACATTGTCTCCATTGGTTATCCATAAGTGGTTCAACTTTAGTCATTTTTATTCCCGACCACTCATTTATATATATATATATAGATGAGGTGTACAGTATACACATCGTGGAAATAATCAAAAATATCGAAGACTTTGTTTGGACATTGTGTAATATCTACGATTTTCATTAAATGTTGCAAATTTCAGGTTGAATTGTGCATACAATTGCGATAAAAATCGCTTGCATTTTGATAATTTGTCGAGTTAATATTTGCAACAGCTTTTTGAGCATCTCAAAAGAGTAGTTGAATATTCATCTAAATAATTGCCGCAGGAAATATGTTCAGAAGAGAGCATTACAAATGCAAAATCAGAAAAAGACCAACTTTTTCCTTTGAGAATTTCAGAAAAAGTGATTTCTTTGTCGAAAAGACATTTAAAATCTATCATAGTAAGTTTTGCTCAACTTTTTCTTCCATGATCATGGCTGAAGCCAATGAAAATAGTCACAAAAAAGTATTGCGTATATTAAACATCATGTAAAAATAACTTTATGCTCTGGCTTTTATACTTTCCGCTCTATTTCTGTCGAGGATGTTCAACAAGAAAATTGCATGTAAATTTTCACGAGGAAATATCATATTTCGCTTGAATGTTGTACACTTTAACATACTAATACCATATCATTTCACATTTTATTCTAGATGCTCGAAGTTTTTTCGAAATTGTTTTTTTGACGTACGTCGAGAATAATAATAAAAGTTTTATGTTTATTAATTGCAATGAAACGAATGATCGTGACATTCCAGGAGCGTTCTGTATGAAATGCACCCAGAAAAGTGGATTTATTGTTTGAATGGCGCACCATAGAAAGCTAAACATATATAGCTCAACACAATCTAACTATAATTCCAGCCGTGTTGCGTTTCACTGCGAAAGGAAAAAGCCTAATATAAAGCTTAAATTACGAACTGTGGTTTCTTAGAAAACGCTTTTCTCGATGCGCTTAAAAACTCTCTGCAATGCTGCAATTATTCATATCGAATGCAATTTAATTTAAGTTTTTGTTTTAGTATCAAGAACTCAACGCTCCCAATTAAATTTGTATTTTTTCCTCGAAAATCCATAAACTCTATTTCAACTAGTCTGAAAGATGAGCAAGTCGACTTTGATTCCTTCCAGTGCAATAAGCAATTATTCAATCAATCATATCGGACGATTTATCGAAATAAAATGCAAGTGAAAATTTTTATGCATAATCGTTGCTTGTTTTCTGAAAAGAGTTTTAATTTTGTTAAACGCCCAGAACTAGGCAATCTTGAAAATAAAGTTTCGATTTTGGCTTTACATGTTTTGATTTTAAACAGTATCAATACTCTCTTCTTATTCTATACTTCGACAAACACATACATGTTTATCACAAAAATCTATCAATTCTCAATTGATAATAATGTAAAAATAGTAAAACTAGATTGAAAAAAAGGCATTAGATAGAAAATTGAAGATCTTGGTACAGCGAACTCGTTCATTATATCGAATGCACTGATGATTCATGCTCATAATATTTGATCACACCTTCTTTGCATTTGTGTGCTACACAATTCATTACTTTGCATGGTAACAGAGAGTGTAAACATTTTTTCGCTATTGAAAAATCGTTTGATTGAATTTAACACTTCAAAAATTGACGTAGTCGATTTAAAAATGGAGGTTGCATTGCTGCAATCTGTGCATGATTAATAATTATTTATCAAATGTGCACGCACACTATTGCACACACAGAAGCGAGACAAATAACAAAACCACTATCGTCGCTTTGACTGCATTCTACACACACAAACATTTCGTCGTTTATAAATCACAATCGCCGCTGTATCGATACAATCCGCAGTGTGTGTATAGTCTTTGTCACTCTGTACGGAATAAATTTCTGTTTGATTAACTGAATTTGATTCACCGGAAACTTTAACAATAAAGACTTGATAATATAAAGAAAGGTGAATAAAACTAACCATTTGAAAATGTCATCAACAAGTGATCAAGATTTAAGAGAACAACAAGTTGAAAAGTGCATAGAAAAATATTCATTGTTTGGAGATGATTCATCAGATGAAGAAGATGAAGTGATTTCATACAATAAAGTGTCGCAGAAATTGACAACATTTCAAGAAGATTATTTCAATTATATGAAAATATTTGAAGAGATTGGACATAATAAATTGTCATTTATTGCACATGCGGTTGCAATCAAATTTTTGTATTCACCAAAAATCCAAAAAGTTTACTACGACAAGAAAAAAAAAGCTGATAAATATTTTGAAGCCAATTTTGATTATGAAAAACTTAATATTGGCATAAGGAAGGCAGCTGAACATATTGTGGCTTTTCAAAGCAACCTGGAGCAGAATGTAGTTGAAAGTGTGATTTCCAGGAAAATTTACGAAGACCTTGATGGATTTTTTAAAGCGCAAACAAACAACAAATTGGAAAAATTTTTCGAAGATTTAACCGATCCAAAGGGATCCTATGGTTACTGGCTTGGTAATTTACTAGGTTGGCGAGATAAAGATGAACTAGGAAATTTACGTATGGAAGGAATTTTTAATGAACCTTTGAAATCGTTTGAAATAAACCAAAATGAATCATTTTCTACGGAGTTTTTCACAAATCTACGTCTACAGAATAGATTGGAAAAAAGAAAAATGAAGACAGTCGGAAATTATTATCAAGAAAGCACATGGACATATTCGAATACTGCTATTGTTGAAATTGTGCATAAAATAGGAAATTCGTTTAACATCAGGTATAAAAATGATGAAGTGAAATTTGGTGAGCTAGAAACTGCATCATATAAAAACATATATGAAAAATTGGCTTTAACATTGAAAGATATAGACGAATTTTGCCATATATTTAGTGGTGAAATGTATCAATTATCACAATCTTGTGCTAGTTTACACTATTTACTGTTCGGATTGGAAGTGAAGAGAAATCCATCAGCATTAATTCATAATATGATGATGTTAGATTTAATAAAAAATGGTAAACTAACGTGGAAAGAAGCATTCGTAGATAAATATTTGCCAATGTCAATGTCAGGTGCTGTGAAAGCGTCTCGGATGAAGAATAGATTATATGCAAACTATATGCCATATAAATATTTTTATGATATGACACATGATGAGTGCTCGAAAGAATACTTTAAAGACACGTTCGAAACGGATAAAAATGTGGCATTTTTACTACTTCAAAGAGAACGCTTACTTACTAAACAATGGTTGGAAATGAAATATGTAGAAGAAGCGAAAGAATTGTTCGATGAAAAAGGTGACATTAAAATGGAATATGTTGACTGGTTTTTTGATACATTACAAACATCATGTGCATTTTGGTATAAAGTTGATATTTCAAAGTCTGATTAATGTTCAGTGGAATAAAATATGTTCTATATCTACATTGTCATATGATTTCAATTGTAATCAAAATTATTTGACAAAAATAGTGATTAAGCCGCAGTTAATTATTTAGTTTAAAACTTACGTTTTTTTTTATTACTAATGAAAATCGTGTAAAATTAAAGAATTTCTCGATGTCAAAATCAAAATTAACATATTTAAATTAGAATTGTTTGGATGCAATTGAAATATAAAAAATGAAATGAAATTTACCATCTAAATCCTAGTAATATGAAATGCGTATGTGCAATATCGATTCGTCTCGCAAATACTAAATAAGTCATTTTGAAATGCGGTACTTTTTATAAGGAAAATCATATTGAAAAAATGTATTATAATAAATAAATTGTTACATATTCTATATGAGACACTACTATTTTTGTTATATTTTTATTTACAGCGCTTCGCGCGCCTCGAAGTCCAAAAGACCTTTCATATGACACCCTTATTGACTATTTATATGTGAAATGGTGTTAAGTCGTGTTAACTCGACCATGATGGACCGTGATGGTGCCTATTTCACTTGCGGGCTCAAGACCTTTTCAATGGTACCCGGAACTTTCGGATCGGTTGAGCAGTTAAGGAGATTACCCCGAACATACATACATACAAACAAACATTCAGCTTTATATTATTATTATTATTATTATTATTATTTATTTCACCGTCTAATCACAGACTGAAAAACATTATACAATTCATTTACAATTTGACAAGCAGTGAGACACTCCC
>NW_022600923.1:35616-38091 GCF_009176505.1 Sitodiplosis mosellana | reverse complement strand
ACAAAAGATACATTTATCAGCTGATGCGATATCACTTGCTTGGAACAATTCAAGAACACATTCTCATCGCATTTGTTTAGCTACACCAGAACTGCTTGTGTGAGCTTCGTTCTGGTCGACATTTGCACAAAGTAGTGTTTGTGCCTGACATGTGTTTTCAATGTACTTTATGATATTTTTCGATCCAATTTCAGCTATAGACATAAAACCACTCATTTTTCTTTGAATGTTTGAATTAAGATTATATTTAATAATTTAATTACGATTTTTAAATGTCATATAGTTCAAATATGAAATTTCAAACTTTTCAATTTTGGTGTTTGTCAGGTCAAAGGTGTCGGTCTCATTCAAAGCAGTCCAAAACGTATGTAACAAGGCTCGACGGAACGCTCTTCCGAAGAATGCGAAAACAGTTCAAGAAGTGTTGAATTCGTTTGAAAAACAGTACGTTCGAGAAATGTACGGAACAACACATCGAGCAGACGAGAAAGACAAATCGCCATTCTTCAAAACTGCTTTTGAATGTGCCGAATACTCATTCTGCGTCTTTGCAAGCGATGACATTGTGAAGGCGATCGAAGAAAACGTGGATACTCGGAGTCGAAAACTCTATGCCGATGCCACTTTCAAAGTGGTTCCGTTTGGTGTCTTCAAGCAACTCTTGATTATTTTTTGCGAGCTACTTGGAAACGTAAGTTTTAATTTTTTCAATGAACTACGGTTGATGGATGCTCGTATAAAAGTTAGTTTCAATTTGACAGAAGTCTCACGATACTTCGAATGAAGTTTCCGAAGACTCAATAATAAATTTCGCATTCGATGGAATTTCAAACTGCCATTTCCCACAAACTGGAAATGAAATTTCATCGACATTGTGCTGTATATTGTATTGAGACTCGAAGACTCCTAGCACATTGGAACAACTGACATTTTCATTCTCATTCAAATCTGCAATATAGCCAATAATGTCATTGCTGTGACCACCATTCTTTTCAATTCTTTGCATTCAATTTTCTTCTTGAATTCAGGTCGTGCCATTTGCTTTTGTCCTGATGTCGGCCAAGTCCGAAATCGCGTATAGCGCGGTGTTCCGCTACTTGAATGAACACGTCATGTCACTACAATGCCGAAGCTTCATGTCGGATTATGAGCGTGCATTGCGCAATGGATTCATGTCCGTGTCTCCCGACGCGCAGATGACTGCTTGTTGGTTCCATTTCACTCAAAATTGTAAGGGAAAAGCTTACAAGTTTGGTATGAAGCATACGCTTGAAACAAACAAACATGCTCGGGACGCATACTACGATTTGTTAGCTTTGCCGTTGCTGCCCGCGAAAGATATTCAACCAATGTTTCAGATGATCGAGGCACGAATCAAAGAGGAGAAGGTTCCGCGTTTCAAACCATTCTTAAAATATTATCAAAATCAATGGCTGACACGCGTAAGTTTCGATCAGAACAACCACTTGAAACTAAATTTTTACAAACGACTCAAAAGCAAAGATTGATTTTGTTTTTAACTATTAACTAAATTCGTTTGTGGTTTCATCTAATAGGAGGGCCCAGACAAAATCTCAGTCTTTGACATGTTCAATCGCTCGACAGGTGCTGTTGAGTCGTACAATGGAATTATGGGCAAAAACATTCCAGCACACGCGCATTTCTTCCGTTTTGTTCTGGGTTTGAGACATCGAGAATGGATAAAAGCCAAAATGGTTCAATCGCTAGTAGAAAGTGGTGGTGCTACTGCAGCCGATCGAAAGGGAAAGTCCAAAGTAAGTTTTCGGTCTTTATTTGTTTTTGAAAAGGTCAGACAATCTCATGAAATAATATTCCAAATCAAAAAGGTGAGACAACGAGCAATCAGTGATGCGAACGAGGCCTTGAAACGCGGAGATATCACACCTCAGCAATTCTTGCGGCGCAAGACTCACAAGGAATTGAAAATTTGCAATGATTTCATGGAATTGGAGCAAGTCTCACCGATCGAGGACGACAATGATGACGACTTTGACGAAAACGGCGATGATGATGGAGACGTTGCTGGAAACGTTGCCGGTAAGTTATATTGATGAGAAAAAACTAAATTCTTTGTGAGTTTAATAACTCTGAAGCTAATGCTGTTCCGAATAATAGGTCCGAATGCTGTTCCACCAAACCAACCGAATCCGAATCTTGACGGGATGTGTATTGCCTGTACTGTGGCTACCGCAAATTGTGTGCTTGTTCCATGTGGTCATTGCATGTTATGCATGAGCTGTTGGGACAAATGGGATAAAACGGACACCCAATGGTTTGGTTTACTCGACGACGACGAACACGAGCCTGATGATGACGTCGGAGGTTTCGCAAAATGTCCTATATGTAAATCAAATGTGCTTCAGGTCGTTCAACTTTACAAGGGTTAACAAAACTTGGTTTTACCTGGGACATTTGTCAACAATAGGAATAAGTTTTTCCATTTTTTTCATCGCT
>NW_022600923.1:13323-35606 GCF_009176505.1 Sitodiplosis mosellana | reverse complement strand
TAAGTTTTTCCATTTTTTTCATCGCTATGTTGATAGCAAAAAGATTCCATTCATTAGAAACATTAGAAAATAAGATTGTTCTCAAATACTTTTTCTCCTCAATAAAAACATTAAAAATTGCACTTTCGCAACAAATGTGAATGTTACGAGCATATTCAGACGTTCGAATATTACATATGGAAAAGGTAAAAGATTGCATCTCTGAGTTTGGAAAAAAATCAACTTTTGTTTTGTGAACAAATTTCATGTTGTTATTTTTATTTATTTGAACAAAGACGAAGATTTCAATTTGATGTGTGCACATATTGAGCTCGTTCGCTTTGACAAAAGAGCAAAGAGTTGAATTAGAGCGCCATATAAACATGAAGAGAAACTAAATGACAACGTTCCATGTCTACATTTCATAATCGCACTACAGCAACTCATTCGGACAGTGTGTGTTTGACAGCACGTCTCGTGTGTATACTGCGATTGAATCGAACATAATCTAATTTCACTTTTGTTCATAAGCAAGTATTGGTGCCGTTCGATTTGTTCAAAATTATTTGCGTCGAAACATTTTTTTATATGTGTGGTAAACGATTTGAAACCGAAGGTGAAACAGTCGCATGAGGCCAAGTGCAAACGTCGTCGATATGAATGTTATTTCAGTCAATACGATGGATTCAATATGACTATAATTATGAGCTATTCAGAATAAAATTGCAACGAAAAGTAATATTTATATAATGTTATAAACATTTGGCAACATATGGCGATCGGTTTTCATTCCAATGCTTGAAATGTAGTCGATTATTTGTCAATATCAAAGCTACTCATGCCAAAATAATTTTCTATCCAAATCAAATCCGAAACAGCACATTCAAACCAATGAGATGTGTGCAGTGTTCATTCTACGCGGAAATGTATTGCCATTCAAAACATCTCCAATGCCCATAGTTTGAAGAAATGGAACACAACGCTTATAATATGAACCTACGTTCATTTATTCATTGATTTTAAATTCACGTTCAATAAAATTGGCCGTTCGAATCATTCTACCTCCTAAATAAATCAGACAAAAATGCATTTAATTTGAAATGAGAAAGTACATCATATAGAGATTATTGAAAAATGAATAATGTAATTGGAAAAAGTTTAATTTCTGAATAAACCTTATATTGAATCGACAGAACTCGTGTTGAAAATGAATTTATTTCAATTAAGACCTTTCCTTTGGCGATTATGGAGAGTTGAATTCAAGCGCCATCTGAAAATGAGCTAGAATTCGCTGCGGAACTAAATGACAAAATGGCATTCGTTCTAATTCATTTGCACAATCGAACCAGAGCATAGAGCACACGAAGTTCAATCAGACATGAATTGAAGCGACAGTTCATCCAAGATCGCTTAATAAACGAAAAAAAAACGACATGCAGCACTCTAGGCGAGGGACACTCAAAACAGTCATCGTACATATATTGAGCGGGCACTATCGATGCGTTCATTTGTGTGAGTGCGATTGTATAAACGACAATGTTCGTGTTAAATATGTGTACGATGACAGATTCGAGCATTCCACGCGTAGAGGCGTCTTGGCGTCTTACGTCAAATCTTTCCCATGTATTTGTATACGAAGAAAGCGACCTTGGTTCATCTCATCTGATTTTTCTGCGTTTTTTTCCTGTTGAATGAGAATAATAGAAATCATATTTCTTTTAAAAACATAGAAAAAAAACTAGATTGTATTAAAAGACGAAAGACATGGATCATTAATAGAGCTATTGCACATAAATCCACACAAAGAAAGTTATCGATCTTTTCGAAAAGTGTGTTATCAAACTTCGAGGTTCAGAAGCAATGCAAGATGTTTTGGATGAAAATTGAATACAAATAATTGTTGGCATGAACATTCAAATCTTATAAAATAGTGAATTGAAATTGAAATCTCAACCCATGAAATATTCGCAAGAGTTAATGACATTTATTTGTGTTAGTAGTTTGAATCAATTGTCAGAGCATTTGTGCGTATCGTTGAGAAAATCATCTGTCAAACTTATTGATTGCATTTTGATCGAATGAGAAACATTCTGTATATTAATCCGAAATTTCATTATTTTCATTGATGTGTTCAAACCTAATGTTTTATCAAAAGATCTTTATCATCTTAACAAAAATCATCGTCAAGACCAAGCACTCCCATTGTGATGTTTGTTCAAAGCTTTTCACAATTGAAAACACATTGAATCCAGTCAAGTCAATATTAATGCTACTTATGCCAAGTTTATGTTATATACATAACAAATTTGAAACATCACATTCGACTTTGTCACTGGAGACAAACTATTTCAGAACAAAGTTTGTAAAATGTGTTTTAAGCAAAAGAGGTAGTCAGATCGGCACACCGCTAAGTATGGATTGAAGGAGTAAAAGGTGTACCATTGTGAATGTCTTGATAAAAATCTGAGTTTAGTTATTCATCCGTTTGAAATTCAAGTATTAACTGTTTGAATCGTTCTATCTTTTGAAACATTCACACAAAATTCCACCCAATTCGAAATGAAATGAAGAAATACATCTTGTAAAAAACGAATGAAGAAAAAATTAAAAGAACAATGCAATTGGAGAAAAGGTTGAATTTTGCAATAAATCATATAATTCAATATATTCTTTGACTCTGTTTTTGGAATTAGTTTAGCTGAAAAAAGACACACATTTTAATTTGAAAACAGTGCAAATATTAGGCCTTTGGTGCACATTGAAATCGAAGTATCATTAAGTGAATTAATTCTATTACATGCCAGTTGTTCATCGGATGTTTATGTTGGAAGATTTTTTCTTTTTCTTCAATCAGCAAAATTTCGTGATGATTTCAGTTCCAAAGAAAGTTGTTTTATAGGTATCAGACTGGTACTATTAGCCTTGTTGGCATATAAAGCAACGGCAGCGGATTTTGGCATGAAACCAGAAAAAAAGCGATCGTTCGAGTCGTATCGAATAGAAAAAGGGAAGAGACATTACGAACTCACACTGATGAAATTCCATTTGGATGCACAAAATGTGGTAAACGGTTCGAAAATCAAGATGAGAAGACCAAGATGAGGAAAATCAAGGACTGAAACAGTCAGATTGTAAAATTGTCAGTAAAGTTGATGGATATTATCACCATCAATACGATTGCTTCATTAAAACTCGTTTAGAAGAGCATATCAAACGTACTGGTGAGTCATCAGTGATGACAGTAGATCATTCAACTGTGAATCAATTCAGGAAGAAATTTGCAATAAACACATCGCTAAATGAAGTTCATGGATTGAAGGGCTGAACGACTGCTATTGCAAAATGTTTAGCTACAACTTCTAGCTCTTTAATTCAAAACCTCTCAAAGCCGTTCGACCAAAGTGTTTCATGGCCTTGAAATTCAAGCCTGATAGTTTAAACCACATAAAAATTCACTTGAAAAAATCATGCAGAATTTTATCCTTTTTAAACGTAATGTAGGAACTAATTCAAATGGAAAATAATATAAAACAGAAAAACATTGCTGTAATTGAATTTGGAAAATTTTTTTTGGTTAAACCCGAATTCGTTGAAATTAGTTTTTCTAACAAAGTTCAGCATTTTAGCTTAAAAACAATGTAAATTGTATGAAGGAAGAATGGAACGCACCTAGTGAATGCACCAGTGCCATATGAAGATGAGTTCTAGCTCATGGTGGAACCAAAAAAACAACACAATATGTAACAACACGCAACTCATTCTCTCTCGCCACAACACAATCGCACCAAACAACACGACACGAAAGTCTAAACTAGCCGTGTTATTATATACATTAGGATGGTTTCACATAGTTTAATGGTGCTGATGTGAATGTCATTGGATAGAAATTTTAGATGGAAGCTAGTTTCATGAAAATAAGGGTTTGCCTTCGGTATTTAAGAAAAAATTTTGTTGCCAAAAATCAGATCTCTTAGAAAATTGACCGAAATATTTTGTTTTTACAACCATAGCTAATGAATTTCCTAATCAAATTGTAGCTTTTTCGGCTCTCTTTCCAATGGTATATCCAGTGTGCATTTATATTTATTCCATAAAAATTTATGACTAAAATGATTAGTGCGGGTCAACCTACACATAATTCCCCTAGTACTGGTGAGCAGAATGAAAATGTTTCATAATTTGACAAAAAAAATGCGCGATTTCTAAATGTAACTTCTATAATTTGACTTGAGTTGTACAATAAATTCTTTGAATCAAATTAACTCAAAAATGTCGGGAAAATGGACTCAAAAACAGAAGAAAAACGGGAATCGGGAATCGGGAATCGCCTCAAAATGTCGGGATTTCCGTGATTTTCCCGACTTTTCCCGGCCGGATGAGAGGTCTACATATGACAGAACGACACAATATTGAATGAAATCAAAAATCAGTCTTATTTGAATTATACATTTGAACGGGTGAGAGCAAAAGTGAGAATTGGATTCGCAGTATTTTAAATTTAAAGTGTAACATCTCCATACAAAACACGCAAATTTCAATTCCATAGAGAAAAATAAGCCAATTTAAAATTGACCCATAATTTCTGTTTTTATCGGACAATTTTAAAAAGGCTTCTTTTTTCTAGTCTTTTTTGGATATAATTATCGATAATATAATCGATATTGATGAGGATGCCTATTTCGGATGAGTCAAGAAAAGATTTGATTTTTTTTTGTATAACCATCAAATTTTCCTCATCAGAAAAAGAATCCAGACGAATTTTAACCTTTGTTGCCAAGGTCGGTTGGAAAGCCAAATGGCTTTTGAACCGAAATACCAAAGTGGTATCACCCATATGGCAATGCATGAAAATTGCCATATCATTGTGAAGGAAAATCACGTGCCAGTCGAAATTTGTCTGGCTCACACGCAAGAACAATCGGTTTGTTTTGTTGGCATCAACAAATTGCACGGTCGGATGTTGTCGATATACATGTGGCACTACTTCATGTATGGCACCTGTCCATGTGTATCCTGAATTTGTGATTGGGCATGAAATGCACCGGTGCTGGCATTCAACTTCGTGCCGCACGATGTTGGCCGGTAACATCTTTATGGCACAGCCACGAATTTCGTGCTTGCATGGTCGGGGAATGAATATTTGATTCAATCGAATGAAACGATTATCACACAAATCATTGAGGGGGACCCGACACTCTGGGCATTTCAATTGGCAACCTTTGCGGTAGGAATCGAGTCGCAATCTTTCAAAACACTGTCCGCACACGTGATGTTCGTTGGGGCAGAATCCGTAATCTACTCGCGAAACTTCGAAGCATACCACGCACGTAATAAATTCCAAAAATTTGGAACGTAAATCCTTCAGGAATGCAAAATAAATTATTTTTTTTGCATTATTTTTTGAATTATTTTTTCCGCATTTATTTTAATATTATAAACAGTGGCGTAGCCAGGGGGGGGGGGGGGTTTAGGGGTTCAAACCCCCCCTAATATAATGTCTAGAATGGTGTTTATGTTTAACAAATTTCATAAAAACAGTTCGATATTCGCCATATAACATATTTAACTAAAAAGAAAATACCAAAAATTGAACAATGTTTCTCTGTCATCCATTTATATATGTCAATTTCTAGAGAATCATGACATTTTTTATGAAAACTCAATATTTGAATGTCCGAGAATGAGAACGCAACTTCTATTCACAACACATATAAGTGAAACAAAAATAATTTTTTTTATTGAAATGAAACAACACAATCGAATTTTTTCAAAGTGTAACAACAAAAAAGATTTTTTTAAAGTGTAACATCGGTATGTTGTCACACTTACTACTAATCTTTTTTGTTGTTACACTTTGAAAAAATTCGATTGTGTTGTTTCATTTCAATAAAAAAATTTATTTTTGTTTCACTTATATGTGTTGTGAATAGAAGTTGCGTTTTCATTCTCGGACATTCATTTATTCATTTATTCACACCGACAAGTATGAATATGTTCTGAGAATGTAGAGAACACCTATATCAATGACATCTTCAAGTCTTCAGCAGATATTGTCTCTAAAACTGTGTTAAAAAAATTCGCTTTCCCTTCAAAAATCAATTCACTCAAATTGGTTTTTGGACCAATTTTTGGTGGTTTGTCGAACATTGAGTCATGACAGATGATATATTTCAGTTTAAGCGGTATGGCATTTTAAAGCTGATGTTCATAGCTGAAAAATAAGGCTAATGCGACCTGCCTATGACATTTGGTAGGGCACTTATTGGCTGCTCAAGTGATAATAAAGGCCAAAATAGTGTAAAAAATGAGCATGTCATCACTTGGGAAGCCAAAACTTCAAAACTGGACATCATAGGTGAATCGTATTGGCCCTATTTTTTAGCTGTGGACATACACTTTAGTGTAGCATACATTAGAAACTGAAATATGGCTGTTGTCATGACTTCATTTGGCCAAATGTCCACCAAACTCTTGAAAATTGGTCCAAAACTCGAAATATACCTACAAATGAGTGAACTTTTCCACTAAAATAGCTAGAAAACAAGTTCAAATTATCCATGGAGACACTCTAACACAAATTCAAGCGAAAAATATGGAAAGATATACAGATATTTGCATGTAATAGGCCAAAATTCACAACAAATTGACCATTTTTGGTACCAAAGTAAAAAGCCAAAAAGGTAGATAGAACATGATTTTTCTGGGCTAGTATGTTGAGCAAAGTTGTCCAGTTATACGTTGACTACAAAATTGCTGAAGATAGTGGCCATAAAAATTGAATAAGCTGCGAGTTATGGTTGAAAAATTGTAAAAAATAGGCATTTTTGCGATTTTGGGGCCCTAAGTGCATTTTTTGGGGTAGTTTTGTTCTACATTTTTTTTCTCCCATTCAATACCTACAACTTTGCTGAAGAGACAAGAACAATATTCCTTACGGTTTACCGAGAAATAGCCTTGTGAAAATATCGCAAAAGTGCTCAAAATCCAGTTTGAGCCAAAAATGCAAAAATTCATATAAATTCACCTGTCAACCAACTTGGCAAAACGAATGATGCAGAATTTCTAGTTTTGATGAGTACTTTCAGAAGCGATTGGTTAAAGTGAGTCCCTCAATCATGTGTTGCACTGTGAAATTGAAATTACCAACCGTTTTTAAATGGATTTTTCTGTTGCAAATTCAAAATGTAAACCATTTTAGAATTGCTACATTTTTCTGTATCAATTTAAAATTGGCTCCCAATTCGAATTTGGATTCGAAAAATGAGTCGTTTTGAAATCGGCCGCAAATTTCGATTTCCTATTAAGAAATGAGCCGAACTTTTCTCATGGCATAAATATCAAGTTACCGTTTGCGTACATTTGTCGTTGTTAGTGCATCTGCTTAGCAGAATCCTCATAAAAAGAGCAAAGTAGCATTTGATTTAGACACAAAGAGTTTCATTAGTCAACTAAAAGTTAATAACACGAAACCACGAGAATACATTTTTACACATATTTTTTTTCCACTGAAATCCGAAAGAAAAAACAATCGAAATGAATCAAAATATTCCAGAAATTAATTGGAGTCTGGTAAGGATTTGTATATTTCATTTTCTTGGAGGATTGTTTTCAAAAACGTTGCATATATTCACAGTTGATAAATCCATCTGCAAATCGCAAGCCATATAAATATTTGTTTGGGAATCCAATTCCTTCATTTGAATCGCACATACCATCACAACTTGACGTTCTACGGTTGTACTACAATTTTTCGTCCACGCTTCTGGAAAAGAGAAAAATATCTACACTTGTGAGATTAATTGAGCAGCGATATCGTGAGAATAATCTTCGTATCAAATGCACCGAGACAATTCGATTGAAAACAAAGCATCTTGTTAAATCTTGCAAAGATTTTGTTTCGAAGCGAATGAACTGTCGACAATCAAATGCAGAAAAGAGAAGACAAGAAAAATTCCACCGCGATATTCACGGTTTGTTTGATGTCGCTGAAAAATCAAATCCTTCGCATGAACAAACGGCTGATTTTAATGAGTCGATTGACATTGAGCCAGACCAGATGAATAACCCAGATCCAAAATCAGATTCAGATACTGATTATTCCCCATGTGAAGACGATTTGGATAATTCACCTAAACGAAAATAGTCAATTCCGAATTCTCTGTTGACTCAAGTGAGTCGCACAAAGGGAAGTTATCGGTTTGCAAATTTCCGGAGCTGATCCAGATGATTACCAACTGTCAAAATCGAGCATATGGACACAAATAACAAATTTGCGGTCAATTCAAAAAAATGCGTCACTTTCCGCATTGAGTGACAGCGGTGATAGATTTATTGTGCAATTTGATGGCAAGTCGTATCCAAAATTGAATGAACGTCACATTGGGATCGATGAGAGAATTATCGTTCTTTGCCATACTCAGAAAGGTGACATTCTTCTGGGTTTATTCAAAGTTCAATCACACAGTGGAGTTGCCTGCGCAATAGTAGTAAGAGATGCGGTCAAGAAAAGCAATTTGAACGAACAAACTTTGGCAATGATGTCCGACACAGAGAACGTGAACACTGGCCGATTCATTGGAGCATGCGTTGAGATAGAGCGTCGATTACAAAAAGATTTGCTGCACCTAATGTGTCGCCATCATGTATTCGAGGTAATATTGAAGGATGTTTTTGGAAAAGTCTTCGGAAAATCATCAGGTCCAGCCGTTACAACATTTGATACATTGAATGAGAATTGGGCACAAATAAAACGTACTAATTCTGCGTATGCTGCCATGGAATACGAAGAACTGATAACACCCATTGTCAACCAATTTTATGAAGATGCATTGAATATCGTTGGAAAGCATGCTGATGGGAATTTTCGAAGTGACTATGCTGAATTGATTGATTTGGTGATGAAGTTTCTTGGCAAACGTTCCAATAAACCATTCCGAGTTCCCGGTGCGACAAATAATGCACGTTTCATGTGCAGAGCAATTTATGCACTTAAAACCTATTTGTTCAGGCAGCACTTGGATCTGACTCCAGATTTCAAAAACAGGCTTGAGCGATTTTGTATGTTTGTTGCTTTGATTTACTCTAAATTTTGGAATCAAAGCCCAAATGCAGCAGATGCACCAATGAACGACTTGCAATTGATGAAAGAACTCGATGTTTACCGACAGATCGATGAAGATATTGCAACAACCGCATTAACAGCTATTCAACGATACTTATGGTACCTCAGTGACGAGCTGATTCTTTTATCCCTTTTTTCTGACAAATTGTCAAATGACGACAAAGACGATATGGTTTTATTACTGATAAAAAAGGCTCAAGCTCGCTCCGAAAACTCAATTAAATACACTGGCGAAATCCATGACATACATAGTTTGGAACCACACCAATTCCTGTCGGCCAGATCATTTTTTTTGCTCGAGATTCTCGAAATAGACACTGAGTTTTTATCACATACAGTGGAACCTCGATTATCCGTCAGGCACCGGACCAGCACCTTGACGGATAATCGAAAAAGACGGATAATCGAGGTTTTCATAAAATAAGCCCAACCAATCAAAACTTCCATATTATTATTAGTTTATGATGAAAAATCGGGTGATGTAGAAAATATATGACACCCATAGAACAAAAAACAACTTATGAGTTCTCTTTCTATAGATAAGATGGAAAAAAACTTAGAGTAAAAAAGAGACAAATGAAGTTGCGAGCAAAAGTGATACAACTCAGCATTGAGTGGAAAAGACGTTTTTTTGCATTTATCCGCCTGCTGGAAAAAGATAGCGACTAGGTTTGTAGTTCTTTTGATGTTCTACAATAATGCTGAAGACACCTAATCGTTATCTATTTCCAGTAACGAGAAAAATGCAAAAAACGCCTTTTCCACTCAATGCTGAGTTGTGTTACTTTTGCTCGCAACTTTATTTGTCTCTTTTTTGCTCTAAGATTTTTCCGTCTCAGTTATGGATAAAGAGCTCATAAGTTGTTCTCTTTTTCTATGGGTGTCATATGTTAGATACGAAAATAGACTTGATTTCGATTTTAAATCTTATTGTACGAATGTACAAGCGAAACACAATTGATTTTGATTTTGATTTTGATTATGAATGTCAGTCGGCGACATTATTCGTATGTTCAAGTAAAATGAACTGAAAAAAAATTCAGTTCCGCAAAGCGTGACGGTTAACAGAGGTGACGGATAATGGGAGGACGGATAATCGAGGCTCCACTGTAACGCAGATACTTGGCACGAGAATATTCCATATCAAAAAGCCAAACAGGTGATACACGACTTGGTAATAGTTGTTAACGATGGAGCGGAACGGGCACTTCAGTTGGGAGCGAATATAATTTCTAACCAAAAAGTACGGACTGAAGAACGATTGCAAAATTTCATTATTTCAGCGTACCACAACGACCAAGGAAATCAATTGGAGTAACTTCATGATCACACGTAGATGGCAAACCCTCACTAGCCGCAGCGCCACCTACTACGTAGTCTATTGTCACAATTTGATGTTTAACTCTGACGTTTATTGTTGTTTACACAATGATCGCTTGCTCTTATTGTTTGAATAGAAGAAATGAAGGAAAAGAAAGAAAATAATCGAAAATCAGTGAAGTTTTTGTGTTGCAAATGTGGAATATTCATCCAATCCAATAAAAATAATTTGAATAGACATGAAAAATTACACGAAGATAATATTGAAAAAATTAAATGCGCAGCAGTGAATTGTGTATCAACTTTTGCGAACAAACAAAACTATTATGTACACTGGCAACAGAAACACAGCACAATTGTTATGCCGAATGTGCTGAATAAAGTGACCGAAGCAACCAAACCATCGAAATACCCAAACAAAATTAAATTCATGATTAATAGTGACAAGCAAGCATTTAGTGTCCAACAGCCCACTGACTTTTTTTTGCTAAATACTTTGGGTCTGATTCACAATACAAAATCGAAAATTGAATTGCCAACAATAGATATATGTTTTGGAAAGCTGGAATAGACTTAAACTATCAATTTTAAATAAGACATCGATTCAAAATCAACTCGAAACACTACATACAGATAAAGAAAGTGTTGCCCGAAAAATTGAATCCAGAACAAATCGACTCTCATGCTGTCAAGCCGTTTTATGTGACCTACGTCATTTTGAGTGTCTTTTGGCAGCAAAAATCTCGTCAACACACCAATTTTTGGCGATGAAGACAACGCCAAGGATCTAGAAATCACAGATAGACTGCGGAGAGAGGAAGGTTGGCGGTGATGATGTCAAGAAAAATGTAAGGAACTTTTTGATGATTCGACATACTATTTGATCTTCGCGATTTGAACGATATCAATTTTCTTCTAGAAGAATCTCCCAAGAAAAAGCCAAAACAACAACTGCAAACGGAAGGGACTCACGTACAACAATAATGCTCGTCGACGAGAAATTGATTTATGAAAGACAACTCTTAACTGCGACTACACTTTTATACACCGATTTTTCAAATGCAACAGTTTCTGTTCGGAAAATGTGAAGATTCATTGTCCAATGACGGCGGGGATGAAGAAATGAATGGTGAAAATCTAATTGGCTCGTTTGTTGACATCTTGACAGATGTTCTGTATAACATTGAATATTCGGTAAGTACTTTATTCTTGTAAAAACCTAATGTTTTGATCACACAATTTAAGGAGTCAAAGCTGTATTAGAACTAAATTAGATATTAGCTTGAAAATTCACAGAGTTCGGTTCACATAGAGAGAAATTTCTTGAAATTTGACGTTGAACTCAAAGAAAAATATTGAATAAAACAATTCAAAATTTAGTTTTAGTTTTTTTTGCCATTTTTATTTGATCTTTTTTTCTAAATCTGTTTTTAGACAACTCTGGTGGCTTTAACCAAATCCATTGTACAGATTGTGGCAGATAGCCGCAATTGGTTGACTTTGAAGAAATTGTAGTCAGGTAAATCACCCAGTTCATTTGCGTCCTTAAGTAACTTTCAATTAAAATAACATATAATTGACGTTATGATTTTATTTCACAGGTGTTTTGGATCCAACACAATGAAAATAGGCGATGAACAAATTAGCACCATGTTTACTTACAAAATATGTGTGGATTAAATTGTATTAACGTAAACATTTTTGTAATACTAATGTCTTTTCTCATGTTTTTTCTGCCTTTTGTTGAATTGGATTCAATTGTATTGATTATAAATGTTAATTGTATGAATTAAAATTCTCAGCGATTTGTATATACCAAATTCAATAGATTAAGATCCAAAGAAGCCAAACTTACTTTTTCTACACAAACTAAATTTTATTTGTCAAAAAAAATACGGCACAAAATACCGAAAAACTGTTCAGATATGCTGAAGTCAATATAAATTAGACAAGATTAGATGTACTTATATAACCTTTTTTGTTTACTTCTACTGAATAAAAATTACAAAAATCTTTGAAAATTATTTAAAAAAAATGGAAACTGGTCTCATTTTATATGTTGTTTACCTCATGTTGTTTCACATTTTAATTTCTAAAGAAAACTGAGCAAAATAAGTTTGACTCCTTAAACTCAATCAATATTCATACCACAGGAAAAACATGTTTCAAGATGAACGAGCTGCATTTAACACTCATCACTCGCGCCTGCTGTCGCCGGCTGTGATTTATCTAAATCAAACCACAAATGAAAGAATTATCTTTGTATTCAAAAAATATTGGCACGACTTGAATTCGAATTACATCATCGCAAAGAATTGGCCATGTGCAAACGACCAAAGAAATTGAATTTAAAACAAATCGACTACAATCACTCAATCACTTACCCATGAAAAAAATACACCAGGTATGAGCCGAGATTCGCGTCCAATCCACCACCACACACCATACACCACCGAAATATATAAGGCTCGGCGCAAATTGGTGTGAGCTGTCATAATCATTTCAGACAATATGAATGGACGTTGCAAAGACAATTCACACCAGTTTGCGCCCAATTTGCACCGAACCTTATTAATTTTCAGTGGTGTATTGTGTATGATGTATGGTGTGTGGTTTATAATGTGGATTGGGCGCTAATCTAGGCTCACACCTGGTGTACACCATGTCAACATGGCGCATACATAGCTCTACACTTGGTGTACTTTTTTTCATGGGTTACCGTATTTGAATCAATTGCTTAAATCAACGCGACTATTGGAAGACGCACTCAAAATTATGTCAAAAAAGATTGGGCCGTTCATCAAACTGCTGGTTTGTTTCTGCGTCCATTATGCGTAGCCTTTGTAAAAAAATAATACCTACTATAAAATCCATGAATTGAAAAACGAATAATTAACAAAATGGAGTTTTGTTTATTGTTATCAGTTTATTTCTGATCGTTTTAAAGCGAAATCATTTTTATGTAAGAATGAATAAGTAGGTATGTTCTGGATGAATGAGTACTTTTGCAGAGATTTGCTTTATTAATCTTGTGGTGTTGATGGTGCTCCTTTTTGCAATGGTGTGGCTGGTGGAGTGTATGTGTGTCGAGTAAGGATAGCCGATGCAGTTGGCGATGATGTTGTGTTTCCCGACGAATTGCCTTGGCCAGAAGCCGAAGTTGTTGCACGAGGAATTGGTACAGATGGTGGTGGAGTGTATGTGTGTCGAGCAAGGATAGCCGATGCTGTTGACGGTGATGCTGCTGCCGAGGTGGTTGGCATCGAAATCATCGATTTTCTTTTCAATATGGATTTTTTTTTCGGTGTGACTGCGGTGAAAGTACGGCGGCGTCGTGCGATGGTCTTCGATTTTTTATTGATCAACACCTTATCGTAGTTTACTTGACGTTCAACCTTAACTTTAGCCACCATATCGAATCCATTCGATATGATCATGCGAGATTTGGCACGTGTAACTATTTAATGCAACCGAGAAACGGATGAATTAATGAATCAAATTTTTTAATAAAAAAATGGTAAAATAAAAACACTCACCGATTCTGTGACCAAAACACTTTGCCGCTGCATTGTCAGCAGGATACCATTGTAGTTTGGCGACAAAGTAGTCGTTGATGAGTCGTGGCCACTGTTGAACCGCTTCGGTTTTTCCAACAAATTTGCCTTTCTGTTGCGGCCATTCAAACCAGTATTGCAATTCAGAGTTTACGTCGGTTACGTCTTTGGAAACAACATGAGCGTTACAATAAATTGAAAAATTTTGATTCACATCAAGTAAAAAAACAAAACTTACATGTTAAGCGCATTGGATCACCGATTGTATCTTCGGATTCTTTTATCTCAAATGTGACAGCTGGAGCCGATTGGTTTTTCCATACATGTACGTGACTTTCCAAAAAACCAAAGACCAAAGACGGCCATTGATCGATTGCGACCATTGCTGGCACAACAGTGCATGGCATATTGTCCTTTGGCTTGAATAAATATTCCAGACGGCCATCAACTTGACGAACATCTGAACAACATGAATGTTTTCATTAGAAAATGAATAGAAAAAATCAATGTCAATGGATCAGTCACTATATGCGGAATTTGAAAAATATGATTTACCAACAATGAAGAGCTCATGAGGAGAATCAAAATGCGAAAAATACTAAAAATTACTTACTCAGTATTTCTGACATGATTTCTTTTTGAAACTCACTAAGGAGCTCATTACAACCATCGAGATTTTGCTCTGGTTCCCATGTTGCTTTCGCGTAACCCTCCCATTTAATTTTATAGAACGTCTCTTCTCCCCGAAGCTCACGGCGGAGAATCTTTTCTACTGTGTACGGAATTTCGTTGTCGCTCATTTCTAGACACGATATAAAAAAAACCACGTTTCAATAATTTTTGTTCTTCTTCGTTGGGTTTGAACTGAACACGTGTTGCACTGAACAAGGCGACGAAAAGCAATGAAATAATGGAGTTGAAAAACGTTAAATTCTAATTTGACGTTTCGAAGAATTGTAACAGTTTGTACTAAAACTATCAGATTCAAAGCGCCATCTACCGATGTGCACTTGGTTGAAATTTATTGTCAGAAACAAGAACAAATATATCTACGATGATTAAGCAAACAAAAAATAATCGCTACTGTAAAATATTTGATTGTAAATATTATGTTGGCACAAACGATCCATCGATACAAATGTTCAGGTTTGTACAATAATTTTAAGGAGTCAATTGAATGTGTATTTTAAGTATATATATATATTACCACAGAGCACCAACAACAATCGATTGGCGGCAAAGATGGGATGAGGCATTAATAAATCAAAAGTGCACAAATGGCAATTTGGTGTGCATTAAACATTTTAGAAACGGAGATCTCTCCGTAGCTAAGAGTGGAAAAGTTACCTTAAAAAAGAATGCTGTACCGACAATTTTTTTCGCAAGTCGAATCAGTGATTGCACAACCAACGAAACAGACGCCACTGAAGAACCAATAACCAGTGTTGATGAAGTTGATCCATTATTGTGTGAAAACTGCCAAACATATGAAGAAACAATAAAATCTCTGCAAGCTCAAATGGCAGACATCAAAATACAAAATGAAGCAATGCAACAGAAAATTCATTCGCAAAATAATGACATACAAAATCTCACCTCAGAGCTGAGTAAACTAAATGATATATTCTCAAGTTCCAGCCTAGCGCATTTTTCTCTAAGTGCTAACCAAACTGAAAAGGTATCATTATGTTGTATATTTATCTAACACAACAATGCTTACGTAATTTTGTTTGTTACATTAGACAAAACGGCATGAGCAAATTCTTTCATGTCTTGCTGTTGGAATTAGAAATCGAGAAAAATACCCTCCGGTCGTACGAAATTTCTGTTTGGCTCTCAATAATACCTCACCAGCAGCCTATCGATTTCTTCGGAAAGAGTTTAACAACCATATTCCAGCTCCAGTAACAATCCGCGACTGGCACGCAAACGCTGATATAAATGTTAAGCCTGGAATCATCGAACATTCACTGGAGATTTTGAAGCGGTTGGCAAATGAAAAAGAAGATAACAACGAGAAACTGGTTGGTGCTTTATTATTCGACGAAGTGACACTTCGGAAGTTGCTACAATGGGTGAATGATAAAATGATGGGGTATGAAGACCACCCATTTATCGAAAAAAGATACGCAAAAATGGCCAGTCAGGCCATCGTATTTATGTTTTCGGGAATTAATGTAGATATTAAGATACCTATCGCTTATTACTTCTTCGCATCTTTGGATGCCGATCAGAAAGGAATACTGGTGAACAAAGTTTTACTAGAATTGGTTGAATGTGGCATCGTTGTGTCAAGCGTGTCCTTCGATGGCCATAAAACAAACCCAGCACTATGCCGCTTGCTTGGCGCCAATCTGGACGTATTTTCATCATCATTCAAGCCGTCGATAACGGTGAATAATTCGGAAATCAATATTATTTACGACCCAAGTCATGTTATCAAATTACTTCGGACATCGCTCGCAAGTGGAAGGCTTTTTGATGCGGAAAATAAACCTATCAAATGGGAATATCTTGTAAATCTCGTGAAATTCGGCAACCAGAAAAATTTCAAGTCAATGCATAAAATGACCCAAGCTCATATTGATTATCACTCGAATGCGATGAAGGTCATATTGGCGGTCCAAACACTGAGTGCTTCTACTGCCAATGCATTGGAATATTTGAAAAATCAAGGATATCCCCAGTTTGCGGGTGCAGAAGGCACCATAAAACATATTAGGATCTGCAATGACTTATTTGATGTATTAAATAGTACTTCATCTTCAAATTCCAAACAAAATCCGCTGAAGAGAATGATGAGTGAGGAAAACTTGGCACAAATTTCAGAAGTCTTTGAAAGAACAACCAACTATTTCAAAAGTCTTCAATGCAAAAATGCAAGTGGGAAATTCGTGAAAGCTTGCAACTCTTCAATTCAAACTGCATTCATGGGATGTGTCATAAACATGGAAAGCGTGATGTCCATATATAAGAGATTAATAGCGGGCAATCATCTTAGTCAGTTCCCAACACATACTCTATCTCAAGATCATTTGGAGGTTTGTTTTTACTATTAGTTGTGATTAATCATCTATTAAAATGTTTACACTTTTTACACTTTCAGGTGTTCTTTGGAAAAATTCGCGCATTTCGCTACCAAGGAAATAATAATAACCCCAGCTGTGTGCAATTTAACGCTGCATTGCGAAAGTTATTAGCAAACGCCACCATTTATCTCTCTGAGAGAGGAAACTGTACGGTTTTCGACCCTATTTCGGATCATAACCCGTACTCCAACATATCGACCATCACATCGCGTCGTCCAAAATCAGTGGCTGTTCATAACATGACCTTGGATTTCACCCCAGATGATATCGAGGAGATTTTGAGTGAAATAAATGAGATCCAACGCTTGAAACCTAGATCGCAGTTAATAGATCTCTGTGATATTACTACCGCATATATTGCCAGTACCATAGAGACTAAAATAGAGACGTCCGAAAAATACAGTTGTCACCTTTGCAAATATGTGTTTGGTGAAAATGAACGAGTCCATGAAGCATTCACCAGCTCCGCTCACACCAAGATAGCTTGCCAAAGCACGTTCGAAATATGTAGATCAGCGGATCACTTTTTAAAACTTGAAATATTAAAAGGCCAATACAGTTTAGAGCTGATTATTCACACTATTATTTCAAGTTTAGACATGACGCAATTATACACAGATACAAATTTTTTGGAACACGAACACCCAAAAATAGATTTGATTAGAAATGTCTTATCCCAATATATCCGTTACAAGGCACATTACTTAGCCAAAACCATCTCTATCGATGAGTTCAATGATAATTTGCGGCGCAGGCTGCATCGATTGATTATCGACAATAGTATGTGAAAAAATATATCATGAACGGATATATACTTTCGCATTCAAAAAAGTATTGGTTTTATAAATATTCGTATTCAATTAGGTTTATTTTTTTCTGTTTAGCAATATTTATCGAACACATCTGTTACCGTGAATCTACATAGATTGTAGAAATGGATATTTCATAAAAAAAATATTTGACAAAATTAATAACAATCCAAAAAATCAAAACTATGGTTTAAAACCAATCACTGAGCATCGGCAACGTCACTCAAAAAACTATTCAGATATAATGAAGTTAATATAGATCATACGTATTGATGTATCATTTTTTGTTTAATTCCACTGAATAAAAATTTCAAAAGTCCATGAAAATTATTTAAAAAAAATTAAAACTGGTCTCATTTTATATGATCTTAACTCCATGTTATTTCTCATTTTAATTTTTAAAGAAAATGGAGCAAAGGTAAATTTGACTCCTTAAATTCAGTAAACATTCATACCAATACAAAGAAGTGGAAATGTCTTCTAATGGCTTCCACAGCAAAGTTTATACCAAGCCTATGAAAGGCGGAACATTATTGACCCACCTTTTTGTTTTTTTTTCACAACAACTCGTTGTATATATCACCCCATTCAAGAACGAAAATCTTCCTGCGCCAATCTTCTATCACTACAGCTTAATTTTTTTTGCTGTTTTCCATCAAAAGTCACACAATAAACCACACGTATAGCAGATGTGACGCATTGAAACAAAAAATAAAAACCGATGTTGAATTGCAGAAAAAAAGCAAGAAACAACAGCAACCGTCATTGATTCAGAGTAATTTCAGTATTGATCCTCATTTCTTTACTTCAAAAAGACGGAAAAGTTTGAGATTGGTAATGTTGTTCGTTTTATTCTATGTAATATCTGATGTGAAAATGAATAATGAAATGCTTAATAATATTAAATTATTTCCGGATTTGTCGTGAGATTCTAATTTCAAATGTTGGTTTTTATTATGGGGCTTAGACTCTCGGGTGTAGTATTTTATTTCCTTGCTTGAGCGCTCCGTTCAGACTGCAATAATTGATGATTTTCTTCCAATTGTCTTCCATGTTTAGAGTGTTACAATCTCCAATGATGATTAGTAGGCAGCTAGCACGGCTAATCATGACATTCAAACGCTGAAAAAAAACCTTTAATTAGTTTTGATCAAAAATCCAATAGAACAATTTATGTTGTATGGCGATTGAATTTTTCGAAGATGACACATTTGATATTTGGAACACTTGAATCGCTTATCGATTGTCAATTCGGATGTATGAAATATTTTAGACACTTTCATCGATTCGCATTTTCGGGCTTGGGAAATCTTCAGCAATTAACTTTAGGGAATAATTCCATTGGAATCATTTAGTTTCCATGTATCGAAAAAAATCACATTTTTCCACATATTTTTTTTACCGAGAGTGTAATTCAAAAAGCAGCCATTTTTAAGAATTTTTGGGCCACCCAAAAAAATTGAATAAAATCATCGGTTTTTAATTTTTTGGCCAAATTTCATGATTTTTTCCCCAGATTTTTGCAAATTGGGGTAGCGTAAATGTCAAAATTTAGCTAATTTTTGACAACGGATTCGTGTTAAGCGCTCCAAAAAAACCCAAAAATGATATGTCTTACTATGATAAATCATTTTGGACCATCTATTGTTCACTTAACCCATTAATTGCCAGACATATTTGAAGATTTTTTTTCAGACAGGGTTTTCAAGTTAAACATTTTATTAAATTAAATGTAAATAGGCAAATAATGAAAGCTACAAACACAAAAAAAACTTTTTCTTATCAAACCAATACCAAAATATGTTCTCATGAAAAGTTATGAGCTCAATGCGAAAAATTGACTGGTCGTTTAAACGACCAGCGGCAATTAATGGGTTAATCGATATTAAATGATGATCTTTTTGTGATCATCTTCAAAAAAATAAGATGTTACTAACCTTACTATCTATAACGAAGTCGGTTATGTTGCCAGCTGACCGGACCATCGACAGTATTATGACTGGGCGCTCTTGGCCTTGATATGTCTCTACCGTACCGATGGTGACCTCATCATATCCAAAGAATTGACATTCCTTTCGAATTTCGTCACATTGAGCTCGATATGGGGATATCACACCTATGTCTGATGGAGATACCAGTTTGTCATTCCATTTCTTTCTTGCAATCTCCTTGATATACTGCATAACGACAGTCACCTCGGCCTTGTTGAAGGAGCTGAAGTCACTTGACTTCTCGCATACTCCTTCAACACTTTCAAAGATGATAGGAAATTCTTTATTCGGCAAAAAAGAACTCCCTATGAACCGCGTGACATCTAACAAAAATGGCAATGAAATACACAGATATAGTAATAAAATTAATAATTATTAGTGAATAGTATTTACCCGTTGATGCTTTGCTTTGAAGCGTCCCTTTGTAAAACAATTTACTGACCGGGTTCAAAATCGCTGGATGATTTCTGTAATTGTCTGTTAATTGTACAATACCCTTAGAATCCATTTTTTGATAGCAGTCTTGCTTCATCAAAAATTCCATGTATGAAGTATTGTAGTTAAGTTGTTCTGCATATTCGGACTTGACGACTGCGTCCAATTGATTCGGATCGCCTGCTATAACTATACCACATTTTATTGCACCATTTTCACTACATAAGCCTAGGAAATCGATAGAAAATGTTGCATAAAAAATTTGACTCCTTAAATCAAAATTTTCAATTCAATGTCAAATACAAAAATAATTATGATAAACACAAACCAGCGATGGGTATCAACGAAACTGGCTCCTGTACAAAACCACCTTCGTCAATAATAATGAGTGAAAAATGGTTTGAATCGAAGTTGGGGTCCAATCGACGAGCTCGCGTTAGAGATCCAGCGGTAAGAAGAGTACAGACAACAACGCGGTACTTATACAGATACTCAAGCGAAGGGAACTTGAACTCTCCTTCTATAAAGTTGCAAACTGGTCTGATCTTGGAGCTGAGTTTTTTCTTGTTGAAAGATTTGGCGTACATTCGGAATAACTCATCATCGCGTAAAACATTCAAAAGACGTTCGGTGATTTCATCACACGCCGAGTTGGACCCAGCTGACACCAACACGTAACTTTCTGTTGTGCGAACAATCTCTTCTATGGCAGCAACCAGTGTTCGCGTCTTGCCAGTTCCTATTGCAGAAAAAAATGATTTAATAAACGATCATAAGCTTCATGCGTATCAAAAATATTGAGTTTGTACCAGGAGGGCCATACAGGAGAAACGGTATTGGTCGATTTTGTGCTAGAACTATATTTTCAACAGCTTTCTGCTGGTTTTCATTCAGCGACTTGGCCAATTTGCAACTGAAGTAAAATCAAACACAAAATGAAAATTAGGTCTTTGATTTGAAAATGAGAATTGTATTACTGACTACCTCAGTTGGTAATTATCGACGCTGGGTTGTTCGGTCCAAAATGAAGGATAAGATATCAACTTATCAAAAAGGTTGTGTTCACCTATCCACCTTAAGGCATTATGCTGAAGTTGGAAAGGCAAACGGTTTATGTGGAAACTTATACTGAATAGCTCCTTGTTGTAACGATTGTTTAAATCGTCGAAAGCCTCGGTGATTTTGATATAGATGAAATCAGTATCGCATCCACACATACGCGCTGAAAACACATCATCTGGCATTCCAATGGACTCAATAATGAGACCATCTAAAAGTGATTCGTTCCAGGCATTTAAATAATTCGGAAAATTCTCCTGAAATATTGAATTTTTTTTACTAAAATATACATTTACTATCTTTGTGTAATATTTTTCTTACGTCATATCCAATTTTGAATATTTTATCCTTACTTGATTGCAGAGAAAGACCAACTTTTTCAATGTTGAATTTGCTAATTCGTTTGGATTCTGAAGCTTCTTCTAAATAAATCATGGCAGTGAATGCCGATATATATGAAGCTTGGTTCAACCGAGCTTGGTCCATGAAACTTTCAAGAATATTGAACGCTGAAATGTCGCCGTTGAATTCGATGTTACGAATATTTATCGGGATTTTGTATGTCAATAGGTTTTCCATATCAAGTTTGCTTTAATAAGTGAAAGGAAAAAGAAGGAATGAAATACTATTAATTAATTAATTCGATTTTGGAAATCTTTTACCCAAAAGATGGGACCGATCTTGATATCTTTGGAATTTTTCCAAGAGAACCAATTTGCATCCGTGGTGTTTCGAACATTTCCACTTCTTTCATTTGTTTGTCCAATTTTCTATTTTTGAGTGGGATCCGATATTTAGCTGGTTTGTCCAGATTTGCGACCAATTGGGAGTTCTCATCTTCATTCTTGGACATTGCATTGCCTTGACTATGCCCATCAATCTCCGTTTCTTTCTCTGGCATAGAAGTTTGAGTTGTCGATTTTCGT
>NW_022600923.1:3154-13313 GCF_009176505.1 Sitodiplosis mosellana | reverse complement strand
AAAAATAGAATGTTGTGGAAATTAAAATCCAATTCAAGTAAATTCAATTTAGTATTTGTATGTGCCAATTTACCTGGATGACGTCTCATGTGCCGGTTCATATTTCCCGTGCCATGTGCAGTCTGGCCGCACACAATACACGTTAGCAACTTGCGGTATTTTGCCGTTTTATTTTCTTTGGGCTTTACTTTTTTTCTATTATTAGTTGTCTTTTTCATTGCTTTTACGGTTTTCAAATTTCCATCCACGCCGTGAATATCTTTCATGTGGATTTTCAAGTTGTACGGTGTCGTAAAACTCTTCTTGCACGAACCACACTGAAAATGGTTCAATTTTGGTGCGTGGGTTAAACTGTTATGCATTTTTAATGCAGGCTCCGAACTATATTTGGTTCCACATATCTCACAGGGAAACTGCATGAAGAAAATGATAAAAAAAAATAAATCAATAAATCATTGATATCAAACTTATCACAACTTACCTGCGAACGGATATCATCAACGATTCCGGAGAGCCAGTTGAGGTTAATGCATTGTTCATCTCCCGAGTGGCTGAAAGATGAAATTGCAGTGGATCGATATTGAATAATTTAAGAAAAACAGTGGAAATACTTTACTTACGAGCATGAGCATATTTTGAAGTCATCGAAAAATCGCAGCCACCTTTCTGAGCCAAAATTCACAGACTCTGCCTCATTGAAGCCCAAACTAAATCCAAAATGGTATCCACCACTGAATGAGATTATGATTTCACCCGCATTTTGGAGGACCTAATTGAAAAAAATTAAAAAATGATGGATTCAGTTCAAATTTTCAACATTTACAAAATTTCGGGTTTCCTTTTCATTCAAATAGCAAGTTGTTTAATACTCACTCGCGCGAATTCAATTTTCTCCTTATTAAGTACCGATGGTGGAGGGAGTATTGTCTTATGACGAACATAAAGATCACAGTCGATAAGTTTAGCCATTTTTTTCGTCAACCGCTCAAATTTCTTGTTTTGGTCCGAGCGAATGAAATACCAAAGTTTTGGTTTTCCTCTGTGCAATAAATTCACTGAGTTCAAATTCCCGTCTTCTATATGGGCCCCAAAACAAGCTGATTGAACACCAATGTATGAAAATGGTTTCTGAATGCCTTCTGCGATATTCTGTTGAAATAAAAGGGATATTGATATGACATTTCTTCGCAAATTTTATAATCATTGTGGCCAATTTCATCTAAAGTGCTGTAAAGACTCTTGGTTGCTATTCATTTAGGAACTCATTAATACTGCACACATCAATTGGATATTTTCGTTCCAAACTAAATCGTTCAATGTTGACTATCAAAAAACTCACCTTTCCGGCGTTTGTGCCATGTATATTGGAATGAGTTTTCGTTAATTTACTCAAATTCCACAGCATAACTTCATCGCCAAATAGACTGATGTTGTTGTCTATGGAGTACAAATTTGAAGAAGATTTGGAGGCCACATTTTCCCAAAATTTGTCTTCGTTCAATTCACTTTCATTTGCAGTGGCCAATTGAACAAAATGGCTATAAGTCATCGGCTCCACTTTGGTGTTTACTATTTCATAGCCACCATGCTGAAGTTTTTCGTGACGTTGAGAATACACGTTCTCCAAAACGAAGTCATCGGGAATATGTTTCGTCATTGGTTTCCATTCTGGTGGTGGAATGACCTAAAATATGAAATCAATGAAACTGATCACAAAAAAATAAAAGTCTAAGTGCGTGAAAATGTTCGACTCCTTAAATTACACTGACAATATAAATTATGTCATCATCATTTATGGGGTTTTGTTACAGATACTGCCGATGTAGTTTAAGGAGTCAAACATACTCACGCGTTTGGATTTTACTTTTTTATGATGATTTACTTACTTTGGCGTAGCTTATGTCTAGTGTTTCCAGGAATTTGATATAAATACCAAAATTAGCGAATTGTTCCAGGCTCGGCCTGAACAATGGCACTTCCAAACTTTCCACTTTGGATTCCATTATCCAACACATAAATTAATAACCAATTCACTGTCAATATATTTAAGTCACTATATTTATTTTAATATCAAATGAATATTTTTTTTAAGTTGCTTTAAATTATAAATCACTTTCCTTCGTTCTTTTATTCACACGAAATAAACAAGCGATCATTGTGTATAGCAATAAACGTCAATCACATTGTGACAATAGACGATGTAGTAGGTGGCGCTGCGGCTAGTGAGGGTTTGCCATCTACGTGTGACTTTAAAAAAAACAATAAAGATATTTCTTATTATTGTAGAAGTAAAAATTATTGCTCGAATTTTCATTATTTAATTTATATTAAACAATTTCGGAAAAGGCGCAAAATTTTCGTTTGCATCGGGGCGCAATTTGGTCTCGCTGAGGCACTGACACCGAAAAAAAACACCCAAGGCTTACGGATATAGCATCGAGAAATTTCAGTCGCACACTTCAGCTCTTAGAAATAGAAAACAAGCCAAACGCAATAAAAGAAGCTATATTGCAGTTAGCGCCCAGTGGAGTCTACAATGATTCGGTTAATATTGATTCCAACGTAATTGGTTTGATATTGAACGACCAAACCATTGTAGACTCCACTGGACGTGAATATACGATTGATTCGTATGTAAACAAGGTAACACCGAAACAGGAATCAACTCAAATGACTGTTCGCAATCTCTACGAGTCGTTTGGGAATGATGTCAGAATGGAGAATATCGATCTGTTGGAAACAATGACGGAGTATTTGGTTCATGATTGGGATACAAGCGTAGACTATCCGGATGAATCGGGTCATCCTGCTGAGAACCTTCAGAATGAACCTATGGAAACTGTCCCAACACTGGTCCCAACAACTCTAACACTTCGACGAAGTGGAAGGAACAAGGTCCCCGCTCCGGAACCGGAACCAGAGCCGCAGCCTAATACCGTTTCAATGCCCACATCCGTCTGTCCAATTGTTGGCTGTGGTCGGCTGATCAAGTATGCTGCCCGCAATATGCGCCGACACATCGCCGAATTCCATGGCCAACAATTGGACAGTGGCAAATGGGCATTGAAACGGCATCAATGCACAGAATGTCATAAAGTTAAGGTGCAAAAAATATCCAAACGTAAGAAGAATTTGGCAGATCATTATGAAAGTCATCATCCAGGCAAAAAATTAAAAACAATTGCGGTGTTTATTGATTGTAACCCACCAGAATATGTTCAATGAATAAAGAAATAAAAGAAAATAGCAATACATCGAAACTCATTATTATTTCGTCACCTTTTTTTTTAAATCCCGGTCATTCTCCTATAGGAGACTGATTAAATTACACGCACATACTATATTTTATACGGCTTCATTTAGGGAATTAATAAACGTTCAATGCAAATAAATTGCAGCGCTGTTCATTTCTTGCCATATCTTTCTCTCGGATGAAGAGAAAAATGAAAAAAAACACATCGACTTTGATACATTGTGGTCGTACGCAATTGCATGATCATTCGTCTTATTTGGCTTGCTTTGATAAAATCGAATTCAAAAACCGATCAATGCAACTACCGCTCACTCACACGAACTGTTTTTGGGTGACTACAGCTGGGCATAAATTTGTGAGTGATACGAAATTGATATGAACAACTGTAGGGTGTGAATGATTGTGGTATGGGTAGAAGACTGTATGTTGTGTGTATGGCCTTGTGGCGAGAACATCCTGCTGTTAGATTTTAAAAATGTAATTTTTAAATTTGCCGTGCGGCGTAGTGTAATTTTGTATGCCCTTTTGTATGAATGTAAAATCAATATTTTTTCAAATGATTTGTGTGATTTTTGTATAAAATTGTTGTTACAAATGTAACAACAAATGCAATCTAGATTTAAGTTTAATTTATGTATTTATTTAATCATTCATTCATTCATAGTCAAACACACAAAATGCACCAATTTGAATGTACCGCCGTTTGCTATTCGCTTGTCGCTCGCTCGTCTCGCTGCTCACTTCACGTCAAACATTTGCTTCGCGCGCATTCTTCTTCTGAGAATCGCTTTCGCGCGCGATTCTTCTTCTAAGAATCGATGCGCGCGCATTTCCCCTCGCGCATTTCGCGCCAAATTTTTCCTATAAAAGGCCAGTCGACGCTGCATGCGGTCATTACCAAATCACTCGCAGCGCGGCTACCATCTGGGAAAGCGAAAGAGAGAAAATAGAGACTAGCGAATAGCGAATAGCGATTAGCGTAAAGCAAAAGCAAAAGCAAAAGCAAAATCGAAATCCCTCAAAAGTAAGATTGATTTATTTTCTGTTCAAGTTATTTTGTTTTATAATTTTTCTTTATTTACAACGTATTCAATAAAACACCCAAAGTGGGAATTAATTATTACTGTTTAAACGAAGGTCTTTTCCATTCTTTTGTTTGTTTTAAGTGAATTCGTTTCAATTGTTGCTTTTATTTCTATATTCAAATTTGGATAAATTGCACACAAATTTCATTTATTTTCATGAACAACTTTGTTTGCCCACTTGTATTTCGTTACTCGCATCAACACGAACATCGATTCGAAAAGAGAAGTGCATTGTTAGAATGAAAAAAAAATTGCCCCAAGTATAGTTTTTTCACGAATCTAACAAAGCGAAATGAGATAGGCAATTTGTAGGCAGAATGAGGCAAGCGCTTGTGTCTATTTTGGGTCAGTGTTTTTTGTCATAAAACTTTTGTCATAGATGCCCATGGGCAACTATTCAATTTCGCCTATGAGCAAACCACAATTTCGTCCATGGGCAAATCACAATTTCGCCCATGGGCAACTATTCAATTTCGCCCATGGGCAAATCAAGACTTTCACGCCAATGGGCAACTATTCAATTTCGCCCATGGGCAAACCACAATTTCGTCCATGGGCAAGACACTTGCCCATGGGCGAGACAATTGCCCATGGGCAAGTCTCTTGAAATTGCGTCCATGGGCAATGTTCAGCCCGGGCAAGCCCGGGCGACTGAATTAACACTGCCCGTGCGACGTTTTGTTCAGCCCGGGCTTCTTTTTCTAACATTTTTTTCAGCCCGTCCTGTGTTTTTTCCACCCGGGCAAGCAATAATCGAACATGATCGGGTTGGTACGGATTCAACGCTTGTATTTGGTATCGTTGACTTGATACCCCATGGCAACGGCGAAGTACGCACCTTCCGGGATCGGTTGGATGGCGACCAACTCCTGCGCGTCGTTGATACCGACGAAACACATACCACGGCCCCAGAACTCCATCAGATGATAATCTGGCAAAAATTTCGCCAGCATGTAGAGGATGGAGTTGGTCGTGGTTCGACCGGCAAAATCGCGGAGACCTTTGTGTGCAAAGGAAAAAAAACATCAACGTTTTCATTGGAGACATATCCTTTCATAATCTTATTTATTCATGTTTGAAAAAAAAGAATATGTAAAGTAGAAAAGTCAATAACATACGCTGACGAAGGCTACCATCGTCTTCCTCTTCCGGGTCGACATCGGCATCATCCGGGTCAGCTACGTTGCGCCGTTCCTCAGCTTCGGCCTCCATCTTTTCGACTTCGGCCTCCAACTGGGCGATCTCGTCTTGAGCTTCTTTCGCTTTAGCTTCGGCTTCGATTTGATCTTGAAGTGCCTTACGATGTTCGTCGACCGTCTTAGCACGTCGGACAGCGTCCAAGCGTCGGTCGATGATGCGCCGAATGACCTCATAATCAGTGCCGGCCCCACGGGATTTCAAGTCGAGCTGGAAGTGCTTCAGCACGACGTCGACGCTCTTCACCGACTGATCGATGATCCGACAAAGTGTAATTTGTTTGTCGATGTACTCGATCACCCGTGTGCGTTTCACGGTACGACCTTTATTGTCTATGAAATCAGACATCTGAAAGAAAACAAAAAAAAATTTGTAAGAAAACTTGTCGTAAATCGAGAAATTTTCGCCCGTACGGCAATTTAATGGGGCCCGGGCGGAAAAAACACAGGACGGGCTGAACAAAATGTTCCAAAAAGAAGCCCGGGCTGAACAAAAAGTCGCCGGACAAGCTAGTTGTCGTTGAAATCAGACCAAAGCGTCCGAAAGAGATTCACCAAAAGAAATCGGTCGTGTCAAATCCATTTGACATCGTCGTTTCAACAAAGTCGACAAAACCAAATTTGGTTGAATACCAAAAGAAACTGAAAGATGTCATCTCTTTCTATGTTGACAAATTGGGACGTTGTGACGAGTACGAGCCTACTCTCTTTGGTGAAGCAATGTACCAATTGGAACGCCAACAGATAGCATGTTTCTGGGCAATCGATCGACTGGAACAAAAACAACTAGCGGCATGGCGCGAGACTTATCGACGAAACCGCTCACTCAAACTCCGTAATGATTCGTTATAAAGCAAAAATCAATGTGAAATACGGTGCACTATATATTTAAATTGACAAAAGAAATCCTTGAATTAAAGAATACGAATAAGAAAATACGAATTTATTTTGGCACTTTTTATTCCTTATTTGATTTTAGGCGAGTCACGGACTAACTAACTATCTGGCCAAACGTGGCATAAGTAAATTTTATTTGGCCGGTTTGAAGAATAACATTTTTGCGCTCTACTTTCTTCCTTTTTTGCTTAAAGTTTTATCCGTTTTTCAAATCTTCTCGTTTTTGATTCTTTATTGAATCGAATGAGTGTCTGAGGTATATCTGAACACAAGGAAACCACTTCCACGGTTAAAATATCGAAAACAAAAAAAATCGCAGTTCAAAAATTGGAAACGAAGGTCCCTCATATAAGGGAAAAAATTTATACAAATTTCGTTCATTGAAATGTTCAAATTTGATTGATTGATTACTAGCATCTAGTAAAAAGTAAAATGAAAAACCGTCTTATTTTAAAAAATAAACAGTTTGAAAACTTTCCATCCAAATAGTGAATAATTAATCAATCTGAACAGATTCAATGAAAAGTTCATGTGAACAGTTTTCGAAAAACAGGCCCCAGATTAGCGACATTAATGACCCACACTAACGATTCCTGAATACATAATTGGTATTGCAAAAATAAAATACTAGAATCAATGAATGAATGCAATATTCACGGATAGTTGTCCAAGGACGTTTATTTCAAACTGTTTAAATGTTTCCAACTCCAGTTTGTACATTACATTTTAGTGCTAAATACAACAGCTTTTACGTTGGCTGCACCACATATGACGCACTTATCTGAAATTTCACAGTCAGAACGCTGTGCCAAATGATTGCAAGGTACATAAGCGATGACACGTTCATTTGAATGACAAATGACACACTTGGATATATCGTCCACAATCGTTATGTCACATATAGTTACTTCCAAATCGTCCACATCTTCACTGGTTTCTAACGAAGTTGACGATACAACTTCTAAAAAAGTTACTTGTTTCAAAAATGCTTCAACATCGTAAGTTCCATCATTCAGAAGCTCAGAACATTTTTCAATATTTTCATTGCGATTTTGAGTTGATGTTCGACCAGGAAAATGTAGAAATGATTGACCTCTAACAGCATTGCGGAAACGGCCGTATTGTTTTTCGACTTTTCTTTTGAGGATTTGTACAAAACGGAAGAAGTTTGCATGTTTTGGAAAAATGTTTCCAATCCATGCATTGTAACTTTCCAAAGAAGATGTTGTTCGAGTTCTTGAACCATGCACGGAAATATTATTTTTCAAAGTCTATAAAAAGAAGATGAAACTTTAAAAAAAACTGGCAAAACCAGTCCATGGAATGAGCGTTTGGATATTTTGATGCAAACATTTTTTCGGTCGGACAAAAATTCGGATAAATTAGTATGAAATATTTTGAAAATACCAAAAAAATTTACCGAACGCATCCACCAGCTATCGAAATATCTAAAAACTGGATAAAGCAGCTTTCTTAAACTTGGACATCTCACTTGTGACTTGACATACACAAAACCTTCATCAATTTTATTCTGTGGTAGGAGCGGTAATGCATGAAACATCCTGTAAATAGCATCGCCTCCATATCTATTGAGCTTGCGGAAAAAGTGTTTTGTAGTTCTCAAACATCTTCTTCTCACGGCTTGACAATAGTGGAACCTGTAAAATAAGTGGTTGTTGGCAATATGTATACAAAAACAGTTTAACAAAATAATTTGCAGAAATAGGAGGATATGAAATTTTAAAAATATTATCTAAACTTGTCAAATCAATACAAAATCTTGTATTTTTATCATTGAATATTTTGTCGGAATAAAATCGAAAGTTTATCGTAAATTGTATAAGTAAGCTTGTGGACGTGAAACTATTAACATTCTTTGCACACAAACACATTACTACAAGTATTTTGTGAATACTTCTAATCGGAAATTAAATATTTTTTTCAGAATACTAACCAGCAGCCTTTTAGTTGAATATTTGAATAAACGGTTCGTAAGGCGGCACGTAAACCTGCTTCATAGTCCGTGTGGAATGACTTCAGATTTAAATTTGTCACTTGTTCTTCAATGTAACGAAAAATGGCCTCATAACATTTTTGTCGTGACCCCCCCTAAATTTTTTATAATGAAAAAAATGGATCTTAATCCCCCCCAAAAAAAGCAATTGATTCTCATCGCATCAAGTAAATAATAAACAAACGTTACGTTTACATTTTTATTTGTATAAACTTAAAATAAACGTTGATAACGTTGTTACATGATTTTGATTTAAATTTTATTCATCATCATCTGTGTGTTCAAAACCATATCTGTGTATTCAATTCTTCAATTGACGCTTGTCATCAGGTTGCTCGATCTAACCAAAAAAGGAATGGACACTTTTTTTAACCGTTTGTCTGTAATAAGTCGAAAGTTACAAATGCTGTAATGTGGGGTCATATGGACCCCAACAGAAAATCGATAAAAATGGAACAAAAATAATTTTTTTCTTAAAAATATTGTTTTGATCCAATAATTCAAGGCATTCTTCATGGTTTGAGCATATTTTCGTCAATATTGACCCAAAAATTACTTAGATATGATGATTTTAAAAACATCGTACTAGTCCGCTATCTTGAATCATTTGGCAGATACACATTTTTGACGTTATTTTGCTTCATTTTCAAAAAATTGAATTCATATTTGTGAAAAAAGTTTATGTTTTTTGAAAGGGCGTATCAAAAGGAATAAAATAAGTATAATATCGAGTTGATGTAAGCTATACATGGAAAAATTTGGACCGATAAGATGTAATAATTCGATGGAAACTGGAATTTCATCAATTTGGGTGCCATTTTGAAATGATCAAAACAATGAAACTACTTGTCGTATCTGAACAAAACATGGCTAAAAATGAAGATGAAACTTTAAATTTTAAAAAATTTCTTGATTTAATGAGATAAAATAAGATTTTAGCAATAATATGGGCACTTTAATTTGGGGTCCATATGACCCCATCTTAAAGCATTTGTAAGTTTTCTCTTCAAGTCAGGATATCTCGGGTTTTTATGGACCGATTTTGACAAATAAGTGCTCAAAATGCGTGTTTCTACTAGATTGAAGATGTCAATAAATTATAACATCATACAACTTGAAATTAAAAAGTTATAGCGAATTTAGAGTACAGACAAACGGTTAACACATTGCAGACAAACGGTTAATAAACACTATTTCGTAAAACTATTGATAAAAATTGCTTTTACGTACTATGTTAGTGGTAATGAAACTTCTTATTCTGTCATATAAAAAGTTGGAATTCAACAAAATTTGTTTTCAAATCAAATTGAGTTGCCTTTTTTGACACAATTTTGTTGTATTCAACTGAACAGTACAGTTACGAAAACGTTCGCATTAAATTTGCATTTTTATGACAGAGATGTTTCATTATCACTTTCTGAAAAAAAAACTCACTCCTCTGGTTTTTGCTGTGAAACCAATTTGAATGTTCACCGATTTTTCTTGCTTTTTATGGTAATTTCTGCCACATTCTGTTACTTCTTTCTTAGAGACGCTTTGGAAACCTCCCATTTCACACAGATGATGATGAATAAAATTCAAATCAAAAATCATGTATCAACATTTAAAGAAATTTCACAATAAATTTTACTTTCGCACTTTCTTCATTAATGAATTTTGTTGTGTTTTGTTATAAATATGGGGGGGGGGGGGGGGGGGGGGGGGGGGGGGGGGG
>NW_022600923.1:0-3054 GCF_009176505.1 Sitodiplosis mosellana | reverse complement strand
GTAAGGCGGCACGTAAACCTGCTTCATAGTCCGTGTGGAATGACTTCGGATTTAAATTTGTCACTTGCTCTTCAATGTAACGAAAAATGACCTCATAACATTTTTGTTTTTTTGAATTCATCAAAACATAAATGAATGGGAAAATCTGAAATGTCATTTATAAGTGAAAAATGTCCTAATGTTTTGAAAGTTTAAAATGATAACATACATTACTTTTATAAGCAACATACAAAATGAGTAATTGTTTGTATGGACCTTTGGGTACTACTTTGAATGTTGCGTCAATCAATATATCTCGCTTATCAATAATAGATCGTTTCATTCTGTTCACCATTTTTTGTGAATAAAAAATTGTGGATGAAAACTCATCCGCCTTCTGCGTACCTTTGTAGTACTTTCTAAATCGGTTTTTTATGTCATCATTCTCGAACTCTTTAATAATACCTTCAGGAGTTTGTGGTGACGGTGGATACTTTCCTATTTTCAACTTATTAATGTAGGGTAAATGCTTCGCATCATTTATAGTCGCTGTTGGGTATCTATATATAAAAAAAACAATAATTTTTTTCTTCATTATTTAAATACGTCCATGGAAGTCCAATATCCCAATTTTTTAAATCAAAAGTGTCAGCTAAAATTGTCGACGCACTCAGGCGGAAAAAAGATCAGAGGGCAGTATGTGTAAGTTGATCCACCCCGCCGATTTTGTATTTTGACCTACAAATCGTCAATTTGGCTAGTCTCAATCGATTTAGAAACGTCAAAAACCAATATAAAAGTAGTTCCCAAGAGTGAATACGCTTCTTAAACGGCTCGGATCGGCTCATGCAAAAAATTTGCAAAAAAAAAATTATTTTTTTAAAAACTAAATTTTTTCGGACCATCATCTAGTAGACAATTTCAAAGATATCAGCAAAGCGAGTATAAGCTTTCTTTACTAGTTCTTCGTGTATTTTCATAATCCGAAGTCATTTCAGACATATCATTACATGGCGAAATTCTTTCAGTGCATATTGAAATGTCGACCAATTTTGTAAGTTGACCAACCCGAAAAAAAATCAGAAAAATGAGACAACTATTCAGCGTAAACACTCAATATACGAGATTCATTGAATTTTAATGATTTTCCAATCGTTTTCGGACTTGAAAAACTCGAAAAAATCGATGAAATATGAAAAAATGGAGAATATGTATTTTTTTACTATTTCTATATTTTTCTACATTTTACTTTTTCGCACGCCCATGTCGTGAGTAAAAGTATTGTAATCACTACAAAACCTAGGTACCCCGAAAAACCATTTTTCTATCCATTTTCGACACCAAAAAGCACGATACAGTGGTTATTTTACTATGTTAATGTGGGTGTGTCGTACCCTGTAACGTGTACGCTGTGCGCTGTACGCAAAAATTTGTCAGCACGATTGCTCAAATACCAGAATAGGAAACGAAATTCTGAAAGTACCAAACGTTTGTATTTCGTTAGACTTGGAAACCTTTAAATTTCCAGCCACCCCAGATGTACCCTAGGATACCTAGCCTATGGAAAATCTTCAAAAAATCGAACTTTTTTTCGGGAGGTACCCAAAATAGGTGGGTTTTATCATATCCACCCGAATTATTTCATCAAAATAATAGGAGCCAGGAACAACCTAGCACCCGCTAACCCACCTTTTTGGTATTAAATCGGTATGTTAGTTTAAAATTCCTTGAAAAATTGAACTTTTGTTCGGGAGGTACCCAAAATAGGCTCCCAGGTGGATTTTATCGCTCCCACTCAATTTATTTCATCAAAATGATAGGGGCCCAGGAACAACCTAGCACCCGCTAACCCACCTTTTTGGTATTAAATCGGTATGTTAGTTCAAAATTCCTTGAAAAATCGAACTTTTGTTCGGGAGGTACCCAAAATAGGTTACCCAGGTGGGTTTTATCATATCCACCCGAATTATTTCATCAAAATAATAGGGGCCAGGAACAACCTAACACCCGCCAACCCACCTTTTTTCGTATCCAATCGGTATTGAATAGTGATTCTGATAGCGAATGTGATTAAAAATTGTGAATTGATGCGCCTCTGAAGTCACATTTATTCTCAACAACGTGGATTTTTCCGAGTTGGAAGAGGATGGATTTTACTACGAAATCGGAGACTTGTGTGAAACTACAAAGAATACAGATCTAGAATCAATCACAAATCAAATTGTTGGAACAGAATTCATAAATGATTTGACAATCGCTATGTTCACTATAAATTTGGGGGACGCAAACAGAACCATACCATTCAACATGCATCCAGTCTGCTATGGACAAAAACAAGAGCGATACAAACGACTTCTAGCCGAACGAGACGATCTGCAAATAACATATCAGCGGCCAGGCCAGCTTTCTTGGCCATTACACCACAGTTCACTATACAGTCTACATGGGGAGGGCAATCATGGCAAAATATTGGACGTATATCAACGAAACATCCAGCACGGTATCAACTCATCGAACCGACAACGTTACAACCAGATGGATGTTCCTGTGGCATTTTCTCGATTGCATACGCCCCAACCATCATTTTGGGACACAACCCCGCAACATACCATCTAAAAATCAATCAGCACGAAACAGACAATTTAAAAATGACTAGCGAACTACGAAACCACATCAAAAGAATATACGAAACAAATGAACTACAGCTGTTTCCACAATAAATAATACACACATTTTTGTGTTTGTTCAAGTTTTAGGCTACTTGTTTTCAAGTGTTGCAGCGCAATAATGACCAATTGATTTCGGTTTGGTAACTTTTGTCTAACTTCATCAAAAAAGAAACAAAAAAAAATCAGTTCATTCAACGGGTACCGGTCATAAGTCCCCAAATCCATCCATCCATCCATTCGTCCATCCATCCATCCATCAAATCCATGGATGAAGGAATGGATGGATGGACAATGGATGTTGGATGGATATTGAATGGACTTCACATGGATATTGGATGGATATTGATTGGATGGATTGGATTTCGATAACAAACTACACTTAAAACTTCCACTCACTTTTAGATAA
>NW_022600922.1:1165-11618 GCF_009176505.1 Sitodiplosis mosellana | reverse complement strand
TGAACCCACTTTTCAGGGCCTGGATGGGCCCGGATGGGATGGTCGTACTGGATTTTTTTGTAGCCCCATCGATTATCTATCCAACCATGCATATAGTTTTGAAAGTTTGTACCACACTTTTCTAGTGTAAAAATGTGAAAAAGTGCCATTTTTCATTTTTTTCAATATTTGAGTCACCCCAACTTTTCATCAGGTGGGGAAGGTCACCCTAATTTTTTGGCTTTGCGAGTTTTTGGCCATAAGAAGATACACCAAGTTTGAGCGAAATCGGAGAGGTCATCTGCAATTTTTGTCCCACTTGGTGTGGAATGGTCGTGAATTAAGGAAATAAAATTTCTCAAGTGAGTATTACCCTTTTCTGCCCATGGATTGTTCTTCTTGTCTGGTGCATGAATGAGCGGATCATTCTTTTCATTTTCTTCGACATATTCCCGCATTCTGTGGATGGAAATTATAATTTCAAAAATATTTCATTGTTTTCCATTTATTGACAAAAATTCGAAAGCTAAATTTTTTGATTTATTTATTCATAGATTCTGACACCAAAAATTTCAGAGTCAGGACCAACAGTCAAAATAAAGGGTCTTACGATGTAAGACGAACTTTTCCGCAGTGGTGTCTGAATATTTGCTGATTGAAACTTCTCTGGCAATCTCTTTGATTGGTACCCATTTTTGATTTCATCGATTTTCGATATGTACAATATATTTACTGATTGATTCGTTGTATATAGGAATTCTGAATTATAAAATTTGTCTGAATATTTCAAAACAAACTATCACGGAGGACGGTAGTCCTACAAGTGACGCTCCAACAACTGTGCATTTCAAGCCAAATATCAAAAATGCCAGTTTTTGCATCACGAGTATTTATTTATTATTTATTATTTATTTCACCGTCTAATCACAGACTGAATAACATTATACAATTCATTTACAATTTGACAAGCAGTGAGACACTCCCGAATCGAGTAGCCTAGCCACCAGCCCTAATGACTTCGAAGTGGCGCTCTGCGGCCTCCGACCGTGACCACCACTATTCGCTATACATACAATTCTTCAAAAATACTGTTGTCTAAATTGGATACATTTCTACTAAATATTTGCCTTGATGCCGAGTCCAAAAACGATTGCTTCTTTTTGTTAAAATTTCTACACGCTACAATAAATGGCTGATTACGAGCATAGTCCGTGCCATAAGTTTCAATTCTAACTAAATCCCTATTTCTTATATTTCTTTGGTTTCTGTTGTCTAATCGTCTCGTATATACAATTCTTTCTCTGAGCGCCGTACAAATCAACTTTCCTAGGAGGAGATCATAAATTAACAATACCGAGGCATTTATACGCCGCCTCCAAAGCTCTTGAATATTCAAATTATCACATCTAAATTGATACGATGGCAACCTATAATTAACATCTCTTTGGTAGATTCCTCTAAATGCCCAAATTAAAAAGTTTTTCTGAACTGATTCAACTTTGTCAATATATGACCGGTGTTATGGATGCCACACTACACTAGCATACTCTAACTTCGATCGAACCAATGCATAATATAACATTTTTGCTGATTCTATAGTAAACTTGTTTTTCAGTGTTCGCTTAATAAAACCTAATGCACCGTGTGCGCTAGCTACTGTCGTATCAATGTGGTTGGCAAATGTGAGTTTTACGTCAAAAATGACACCAAGTCTCGGTGTAGCTCAATTCTGTCAAAGTTGTGCTGACCATTGCTTATCGTGTATTCATGTTTTTGTACGGTGATGTTCTTCGCATACGTCATGACGAAACATTTCCTCAGATTCAAGTAGAGCTTGTTGAGCCTACACCACTCGTGCAATTGGTCAATGGCCATCTGGAATAGGCGGGCATCGTTCGGTGACGTGATTCTCAGAATGAGTTTTAAATCATCTGCGAACAGTAAAACAAGTGCATAAGTTACAGTGTCGACAATGTCATTAATAAAAATAATAAAGAGACAAGGTCCCAAGATACTTCCAGCAGGCACTCCCGATGAGACGGTGAAAGTCCGTGACTTTCTGTTGCCAATTCCAACAAACTGCTTGCGTGATGTCAAGTACGCATGGAACCATTTGACAAGTCCGCACCCAAATCCGAAGCTCACCAGCTTTTGCAGAAGCCTCTTGTGATTGACTCGATCAAATGCTTTCTCAAAGTCAGTGTACAATACATCAGTTTGACATTTCGCTATCATTGAATCCATGGTGTAGTTAACCATCTGCAGCAAATTCGTTGAGGTTGACCAATTTTTCACAAAACCATGCTGGTTATGGATTATTTTGCCATTCACATATGCTTGTATTTTATTGTACACAATACTTTCAAACACTTTTGCTAACCTCGGTATTGTCACAATTGGCCTGTAGTTCGATGCCATGCTTTTTTTACCAGATTTAAAAATCGGTACTATTCTCGAGTTTTTCAAAATGTTTGGCACAATTCCCGCTTGCAATGACTTGTTGAACAGTTGTGTCAATGGTTTTGTTAATGAATGCGCACAGTTTTTTAGCAATTTTGGCGAAATACCGTCGGGTCCAGCTCCTTTGTTCACATTGATCGAAAGCAGTGCCTTCAATACATCAGCCTCGTTCAGTTCGATGTCAAACGCATTATCACCGCATTCACTTAGCAAGTTATCCAAATCAATGTCATCACTCGGTATGTATTGGCTTTCGAAGAAATTCGCAAATAACTCCGCTTTCGATGCGTCACTAATTGCTGTTTGGTTGTTGTATTCAACAATCGACGGGATCTCACTGCGTTTGCGTCTGTCGTTCACAAATCTCCAAAAATGTTTCGGGTTTGATTTAATGTCCGATTGTATGCGGCTGATGTATGTCTGAAACAGCTGACCCTGTAATGCTACGAAGGAATCAGTAATAGCCATGTAATCGGCGAAATCGTTTGTGATTTTTGAGCGCCCGTGTGCCTTTCTTCTTCGGTTATTCAAGTTTTTTAACTGTTTATTGTACCACGGTGGATCTGTGCTCTTTTCAACGGTGACTTTTGGGACGAATTTGTCCATTGCTTCGTGCACAACATTCTCAAACATCCGAAACGAATTCCCAATGTCGTTCTGCTGCTCAATTTCCGTAGAAATATCTCTCCCAACAAAGAATTCATTCATCGCCACAAAATCAGCCGCTTTATACTTGTAAAACTCAGTTACGTCATTCAATTCACTCACATTTTCATCAATTGTGATTTCAACTTCGATCGCTTTGTGCCACACATCTGTTTCTATCAACGGTGTCAACGACTCCGAAAGCGATAAATCATAGAATTTGTTTGTGAATACGAGATCCAAAACATTTCCGGCAGCATTTTCGAGATTGCACATTTGATGGAAACCGCAACCGAGCATTGTATCAATGACAGCTACGCCACCTTCCGTTGTCACATTCATTGGCAGGTAGTAATCACCGTCGTCCGCCTTAATCCACTTGATTCCCGACTGATTAAAATCACCACACACAATTACCGTGTCATTATCATCATATTTAATTTTCGTCACTGTCTCGGCAAATTCTAAAAATTTCTCTATTTCATGCACAGAACGAATGTAAACAGCAAAAATGTAAATATTGCACTTCGTCAGCTTTACTTTAACACAAACATATTCAAGTCTGCTATTTTCCGTCAAAATTATCTTTTCACTGTGAAATTTTGAGTCTATCGCTACTAAAACTCCACCTCCGTCACTTCTTTCACTGGTCAAAACTGTACGATCACCGCGATACACATTGTATTTTGCACTAAAATGCTCTATGTTTGTAATGCTCTCTGTGAGCCAAGTCTCGAAAAATGCTATTATGTGAAATGGGCACGATTCTGTCGCTAAACGTACCGCATCAACTTTATCACGAATGGAATGAGCGTTTTGAATGAACATATATAAATCAGTTGGAATGGAAACTTCACTTAAACTTGCGCCTCTTTCTCGGTGTCCATCAATTCCACTGAAAGTGACCGGTTTTTTCACTCAATTCGACACTGCGCCTTCTTGACAGTTCTCATATAAATGAGCCCAGAAGCGCCAACTGGTGCAAGAACATGTAATACAACCGTTGTATACCAATAGTATTAAAAGCTTACACGTTGGGTATACTGTTATTGCCTGTTTTGAATAGTAGTTCTTTCACATAAAAACATTAAAATCTGCTTGCATTACACTGATATCTCTCTTATTCCATTGATATTTTTTCCAAAGGAGAAAAAAAAATATTTCAAGCCTCAATTGCACAGCATATCACTATTAGAATCATTGTGTCAACATGAATCAGCCAATAAACGAACCAAAACAAACACAAACCACACAATGAAATACCACCTTTGTATAAATATAGCAATCACTTGAAGAGAAAAACTCAAAAAAAATGTTTCAATAAAAAACAATATTCTTATATTTTAGAAAATATAAAATTAACAATTAATTACAATGAAATTTTTGTGTTTTCACGTGTTTTCATCAACATGAATAACTGCGACAGATGTCACTTCATGTTGTAATTGAAACAATCGGAACGTGGAACGTCAACAAATGAACTGACATTTGTTCGCAATTCTTAAGTTACTCTTGTGTTGACAAAAACACGCAAAAACACGAGAAAAATGTTTGATTTTACGTTTTAAAATAACAAGATTAAATTCTTGCATTGAAAAATTTTTTTTGCGCTTTTTAATAAAAATAAACTCAAAATATTTCTTGAGAACAGAAAACCGCTCAATAAGCAATTGACACATGTATATATTTGTATACAAGCTTTTGAATTTGACGTACGTTGTGCTTGTAGTACTTGTTCTTGCACCAGTTGGCGTTGACGTAAGAAGGTATAGCGTCGACTCAATTTCGGAGATTCATTCAATTTCGGGAAGAAATCACCAAGCGTTTTGTTTTTTAAAAACTCGCGCCCCATTACTTGCTCTGGCCACATATCAGCATCAATCAATCATTCAAAGTCTTCTTCACTTGATTCAATTTTGAACGACACGAATTTCAGTGTGCTCAACTCACGGTCTTTTTTCACTAATTTGTGTACATTAAACTTTGACTTATCGCTGATTGATGTATTGTTGACAATGTAGTGGCTGATTGTGCATTATTGCTAACAACATTGGCAAATGATGGCTTCGGTGTGCATTCTTTTGCTTGAAACGGGTATTTTGGTTTTCTTGCGGTTTTCGGTGTGCTGCTTGGCAGCTGGCTCTTCATTGTGACAGACGGTTTTGTTGCGGTTGCTATTTTTTCGGTTACTTTTTCGGTGCGATTGACAATATCATCGGCTTTTTTTTCAATTGAATCCAATTTTACGCCATTGGCTTCAATCAGATTTCGGAGCATTTTCACTTCGTGCATTTCACTTCGTACTGTTTTCATTGTCGCTTTCGGTGTTGACTTTATATCGGAGCTGAATGACGTGTTCACCTCTGACGTCATTTGCGCGCCAATTGGTTCAGCAACACATTTTTGGCACAGAATTCGGATATTCGGGGAAGAAATTTCGGACGATTTCAACGAAATTCCAATACACGGCAAATGGACAACATGTTGGCATTGGGAACATTTGGTCGTCGAGTCCAATTTTACATTGTTCGGTGCGCACTCATCGCGCGAGCATTGCCTCTGTGTTGACATTACGATGCCAAACATAACAAAATGTTCACAGTTCAATCACAGGCACGATATATTCACACTGCGCACTGAATACTATTAAACTTCATATGTAATGAACGCATACTGAGTTTATTTCCACGATTACACAAAATGTTTATACTAAATTATCATATAAAATAACAAAAAACAATAAAATAACAATAAATATACGGAGTACGAAAAGAAACTCAACCTGTCACTTGACAGTGGAGACGCCACAATGTATATACAGTAAGTATGCTATTTTCTCAGGATACTATTTGAGCCCCGGCATGTTAGGTACCGTTGGAAAGGTCTTGGCCCAAATAGTCGGAAACACCATATCCCCCATGCCTAAAGTATGGTCTAGTCAAAAATATAGTGGTTGCAAAATTTCGATAAATTTTCAAATCCATACCCATATCCCACAACCTAGAGGGTAGTCTGAGGTATCCAAGAGAAAGCTCCACCTCGCCACCTTTCCAGCGCCGGTCCAAGCGCTCCGATTGGTCCAAAAACGAAAAAGTTATGGGCATTGGTAGTTTGACCATGGTTTTCTACGACGCTATGCCTTCTTACGTCAACGCCAACTGGTACAAGAACAAGTACTACAAGCACAACGTACGTCAAATTCAAAAGCTTGTATACAAATATATACATGTGTCAATTGCTTAATGAGCGGTTTTCTGTTCTCAAGAAATATTTTGAGTTTATTTTTATTTAAAAGCGCGAATTTTTTTTTTTCAATGCAAGAATTTAATCTTGTTATTTTAAAACGTAAAATTAAACATTTTTCTCGTGTTTTTGTCAACACAAGAGTAACTAAAGAATTGCGAACAAATGTCAGTTCATTTGTTGACGTTCCACGTTCCGATTGTTTCAATGACAACATGAAGTGACATTTGTCGCAGTTATTCATGTTGATGAAAACACGTGAAAACACAAAAATTTCATTTAATTTTATATTTTCTAAAATATTAGAATATTGTTTTTTATTGAAACATGTTTTTTTGAGTTTTTCTCTTCAAGTGATTGCTATATTTATACAAAGGTGGTATTTCATTGTGTGGTTTGTGTTTGTTTTGGTTTGTTTATTGGCTGATTCATGTTGACACAATGATTCTAATAGTGATATGCTGTGCAATTGAGGCTTGAAATATTTTTTTTTCTCATTTGGAAAAAATATCAATGGAATAAGAGAGATATCAGTGTAATGCAAGCAGATTTTTATGTTTTTATGTGAAAGAACTACTATTCAAAACAGGCAATAACAGTATACCCAACGTGTAAGCTTTTAATACTATTGGTATACAACGGTTGTATTACATGTTCTTGCACCAGTTGGCGCTTCTGGGCTCATTTATATGAGAACTGTCAAGAAGGCGCAGTGTCGGTTTTCTATGAAAGTATTGATTTGTTATTATTATTATTATTATTCTGCACCATACAGCGTTTCTTCGCCAGAGGTGGTTTATTTGATATAAGTTTTTGAACCAATCGGGGCACTTAGACCCATAGGTGTTAATTTTTGTAATAATTATTCGTTTTTTTATTCACTTATTACTTTTGTCATATTTATTCATTTATTCGTTATTCGTTCTTATTCGCGAATAAGAACGAATAATTATTCATTTATTCGTGAATAAGTTGTAATAGTTATTACATCTTACAACTTCTTTTTCAATTTTCATTCGTTTTCTTATTCGTTTCTTATTCACTTCTTATTCGTTTCATATATTATTCAATTTTTATTACATTTCTTATTCGTTTCTTGCATGAATAAATGAATAATTATTCGTTCTTATTCGCGAGTAAGAACGAATAACGAATAAATGAATAATCACATAAAATGAACGTGTAAGGTGTCCAAACTTGGGAAGCATATTCCACAATCGGCAATACAAATGTGGAAAACAATTTCTTTATGGTCCATGGATCATCAAATTCATATCCAAACCGTTTAATCCATGCTAAACGTGATTTCGCTTTGGCTGTAATGTACTCAATATGTGCGTTAAAATTCAATTTATGGTCAAGTATTACTCCTAGATCCTTTATCACGTGGACCCGATCGATTTTTTCGTTGCCAATGGAATATTCGAAGTTGAATTTTAAGATCCCGCGATGAAAAGACGCAAATTTGGTCTTGGATACATTCAACTTTAGCTGATTTCTTTTGAAGTATTCTACAAGTCTATTTAGGTCAGCTTGTAATTCCAGACAATCATCGTAATGTTCTATGTGTTTCCACAGGCGAGTGTCATCAGCGAATGACTGAAGAATTGAGTTGCTAACGTGTTTTGTCAAATCAATGATGAACAGTAGAAACAATGTAGCACCAATCGGGTATCCTTGTCCTGTTCCCGATGTAACATCAATGGGGCTCGACATGTCATTATTCAGTTTGACAATCTGTTGGCGACCATGCAAATACGATTTGATCCACTTGAGCAATTGTTGATTCAATTCCATAATATTCAATTCGCGGATTAGTAAATCGACATTGACCGAATCGAAGGCCTTCGCAATATCCAAATAAATTGCATCAGTCTGTACTTTGTTTTCCATGCCCAAAATTGCACACGATGTAGATTCAGCCAAATTTGTAGTTGTAGATTTTCCTTTCAAAAATCCGTGTTGACTCTCATCAATGATATGTTTCATGTGATAATTAAGGTGTTTAGCAACTATTGAATCAAGCAACTTTGGTATTACACACTGCAGGGCTGCGCCACGATAGTTCTCAACTTTTTTCCTAACACCGCTTTTGTGAACTGGTCTTACAAATGATTTTCTCCAAATCTGAGGGACAATACCAGTTTCCAACGATTGCTTTAGCATGTGTGTGATAGGTTTTAGTAGTACTGGCGTACACTTTTTGACCAGAATATTTGGTATTCCGTCAGGTCCTGACACCATGTTGCTTGGGAGATCATTTATCACGTTCATAACTAAATCTTCAGTGATGTCAATCATAGGAAAATTAGAACATAGATCTCTTAGTAGTGGTTCATCTTCAGAATAATCTTCAGCTAAGCTAATATCTGGTTCAGTATACGATTTTGCAAAATGTGTTGCAAAAAATTCAGCTATCTCACCACGGTTACCGCTTTCATTGTCTCCAAACATCATTACATTAGGAATGTCATCATGCCTTTTTTTGGAATTATTTACAAATTCGAAAAATCTCTGTGGGTCCTTGTTAATAAGTTGTTCCATTTCAAGTTTATAATTTTTATAAGCCAAACGTGCGCTCTTTTTGTACTCTTTTCTTAGTTCGGAATGTTCTTCCTTTGCATGCCTTCTAGCTTCAACAGTACGCCTGGATCTCATGAATTTGTACTTTGTATTGAGTCTATTTTTCATGTTAACGAGGTCATGACTAAACCATTTCGGGTGACTCGAAATCTTCCTCGTCTTCACGTCGACATTCGATGATATCACTGAATCCAACATTTCATAAAAATTTGTGATTTGAGAGTTCAAGTCATCGCCAAAAAAACGTGCATCCAGACGACGTTATCAAGAATCTCATTTATATTATTGTATGGACGAATGAGCCCAACATGTTCACATGCAATATGAGCAAAAGTAAAATAGTAAAAAATGAAACACATCATCAAGCACTCGAGGTCATCATCCATGATAAAATTGACAGCAAATCAGATGATGCGATTACGTACAAAGACTTCAAAAATTCTGATTACACATCGATCAATGAATTTTTTAATAATGCCAATGTTTTCAACGGAATGAATTTAAACGATGCAATTGAACAGTTCTACGCAATAGTTAACACTGCGATTGATACGAATGTTGAAACGAGAACGAAGAAACACCAAATTCATCCGAAGTGGTTCGATAGTGAACTGATCAATTTGAAGACAGAGTCAACACATTGCATAAAATGAAGAAGTTTGACACGACTGATGAAACGAGAAAAAATCATGCTGAACTACGTCGTGAGTATAAAAAGAAATATCGTTCTGCTTTTAGGAACTACAAACTCGAGATGGAACAATTGATAATGATGATCCACAGAAATTCTTCGAATATGTCAGAACATGCAATAATACCAATAACGATCTTCCAAATGAAATGGAATATGATGGCAAAAAATGCTCCGACCCATACGAAATTGCCAATTCATTCGCAACACACTTTGGAAAAGCATATACACAACCGATTGATGGATCCGAAGCAAGCTATGATGAAAATGATCCGATATTGATTGACCGATGTACAAATTTCCCACGTATTAATGTCACTGAGGAATTGGTTATGGAAAAAATCCACGATTTACCAAACAATTTGGTGTCTGGTCCCGACGGAATACCGAATATATTCATCAAAAACTGCATTCACACATTGCTGAAGCCAATAACACACATATTGCGTGAATCGTTACATTCTGGTTGGGTACCGAACACATGGAGGCGCTCATATGTAAGACCAGTGCACAAAAGTGCAGCTAAGTACAAAATTGAGAACTATCGTGGAGTAGCACTGCAATGCATGATTATTAAATTTTTGGATTCGATAATAGCAAATCATTTGAATTATCACATGAGGAACATCATCGATAGCAGCCAGCATGGTTTTGTCAAAGGAAAGTCAACAATAACGAATCTGGCCGAATTTACATCACATACACTGATCGGCATGCAACATGGAATCCAAACTGATGCAATATATCTCGACCTTGCTAAAGCGTTTGACTCGGTTGACGTGAAACTGCTCATACACAAGCTGGCAATTATGGGATTGAATGAGCAAATACTGGAATGGATAAAGTCATATC